>NC_034178.2:53755644-54018144 GCF_002021735.2 Oncorhynchus kisutch | reverse complement strand
CCGGTAAATGGCAATAGCAATGAAGGGTCTGTCAACTGTGACTGACTCTATCCACAGACTACTCTGTCCTGGATAAGCTTTCTCCAACCGTGACATTGCTGGCACGGCTCCCCACCCCTCTTTGAGGAGAGGACGAAAGAGCATAGGTTGCGAGGAGAAAAGGAGATGTGAGAAGCCAATGTAATTGGAAGGGGAGACAAGACAGGGGGACATTTGACATTTTCAACCTCTTGCATGTTCTTCTTGTGGGGGGCTTTGGTCATGAATTGAAAGGGTGCCATGAGGAAATGTGAACACCAAAGGAAGCAATTTCCTGTGGAGAAACATTTTGCGAGTGAAATTCACATACCCTCCCCCCCAGGTCTCCTCACCGCCACAAGAATGTTAGCCTGCTGAGCTAAAGCCTATGAATTGATTCAGGGAGCTAAAGTTGGTCTTTAGGTATATAGTCCATATCTTCTGCAGTACAGATTTTATCCAATGTCACACCTAGTTGGTTGGTTGGTTGTTGCTTCTGTCTGTCTTCAGAGGTGGGTGGGTGTAATGCCCGGAGAAGTCCTTGTCAGCGTTCCAAATGGCACCCTTTTCCCTTTATATTGCACTACTTTTGCTCAGGGCCCATAGGACTCTGGTCAAATGTAGTGCACTATATGTGAAATAGGGATGCATTTGGGATGCAATCCTTGTCAGTGCAGGGTGAGGAATCCTCCACGCTGTCAAAGCCACCTGGCCAGGATGTTGTGTGATTTTCTCCGGCTACTGAGGTCCCGCTACAGGGAATCGAAGCGTGACAGGCAGCCTCCTTGGCTTGGTGCTGCTCAGTACTACCAAGCAAAGCTGCGGCAAGTGACAATTGCTGTCAATATATCAACTGGGATGTCAGGAAGTTGGTTACAGGCTTTTCACACAGCCAGGGCATGCCTGTCAGACCCTCACCAACCCCACCACACACACAAACACTATACCTTCCCCCCTCCCGGAAAGCCTGGTAAATGTCTGGTGTTGAAACAGAAAACACCTGCCCCGTTCGATGAGGTACTTCCGCTGAGAGGAAGAGAGAAACCAACGGGGCACACAAAGAGTAATCAGGAGGGAATGAAAGAAGAGGAGACGGATGAGAGAAATTCAGGGGGAGGTGTATGTCAATTATTGCTCCGATAGCAAGTGTTAATTAACACAAAAAACAATCGTTGTTCAGCAACAGTCAAATAGTTAACAGTGTGAGAAGCCCTCGTATGGCAGTTGATTAGTCCAACAGCCTGGGTTGCAACTACAGCATGAGCTTGCTTTTAGAAGGATAAAGTGGTCCCAAGACATAATGTGGGCTCAAGACCGAAGTCACATATTTACACCATTGAATAATGGAAATAAAGAAGCTGGCTTTTTGAAAACCTTGTTTGGTGTGATCCCGGGCTAAATTTGACCAAACATATGTTAAATGGTTATATCATGTGCCTGTGATACGCACAGTTCAGTCTCATTAAAACAATATATGGGGAAAGAAAATAAATTGCATCCCACTTCTGCCACCAAATGCAATAGAAATAGTATGATAAAGGCAGGGAGAGGTGTTTCAGGAGAGATGTTTCAGGAGAGGTGTTTCAGGAGAGGTGTTTCAGGAGAGGTGTTTCAGGAGAGGTGTTTCAGGAGAGGTGTTTCAGGAGAGGTGTTTCAGGAGAGGTGTTTTAGGAGAGGTGTTTCAGGAGAGTTGTTTCAGGAGAGGTGTTTCAGGAGAGGTGTTTCAGGAGAGGTGTTTTAGGAGAGGTGTTTCAGGAGAGGTGTTTCAGGAGAGCTGTTTTAGGAGAGGTGTTTCAGGAGAGGTGTTTCAGGAGAGGTGTTTTAGGAGAGGTGTTTCAGGAGAGGTGTTTCAGGAGAGGTGTTTCAGGAGAGGTGTTTCAGGCCCTGAGGGAATGTGCCAAAAAAAGGGTTGTGGACCCCTGCTGTCATATATATAGCATTGTCTTCCTTGCTCCTTCCTGTTCTTATATTTTGGACAGGACCATAAAAACATGTTATAGGAATGGCCCTCCCGAGAACAGAACAGCCTCTACCCTTGATTAGTGTAGAACCTGTTCCAAAATCAAATTGTAAACAAATATTTTGAAGCTGTGTTTTCCATGATATTGCTGGATGTGTCTCAGGCAGCGTAGAATCTGTAAGGCAGTTCCAGCGACAAGTGTGTTTCAGAACTGCTGCCAGATATATTACCAGCAGGAAGTGGAGCAGAACAGCTCTGGCGATGCACCATGGACATTATGCAAATACTATAAGAGAACATATTAACTAGTCTGTCACTTTTGGTTCTCAGATGCCTACCCCAAATTGTCTCAGAAGTCGAGACCAGGCTCCCACTGAGCTGGAAAGAGGGCAAATTTAAATCAGGGAGCCACACCAAGCCTCTGACATATGAGAGATAACAGGTCTGCTATACAACAGCGACATGTGGAGAGATGCTTTACCAAATGCATGAAGATACATTTTATTAACTCATAACATTGTGAATGTCTTAATGCATACCCAACTATAAACTTAAATCCCTCTTCAACCTCAGATATTATATATTGATTAGCACACACTGGAAGATGGCATTTCCCTGTAATCATCTCTGTTTGTTTACAAGTAGGCTGAGTAACGCATGCCATTACAGGGCTAACGATGTACGATTGTCATCGCACACATGGCAGACTTAATTGTGCCACTCAGATTGCGGCTAATGACTTTACGAGGAAATGATTGACACAATGATCTGTGCCGAGGTTCTACAGGTAGAATAAATAAATAAGCAACCCCCCCCCCATGGAAGGGTCGTCAATCTTGCCAACTGCCTCTAGAGTGCCCCAGTCAGTTAACATTTTAGAAAACGGCTGCTCCATTAATAATAAAGCCATATTAACATAAATGAATTCCTCCTCGGTGTAGGATTCGCCTGAACAGTTATTAAATTCAAATTTGGCCCCATTAATAATGCATACACCTTTGACTTTCTAATATCAAGATTATCTGGAATTACGGCGGGCATCCATTATTTATTAACGACATTCAATTGGGGACCTTGATGAGCTCTAATTAGTGATGGTGGGGGAGGGGGGCATGAAGCTGCCCCTGATGAGACTTGTCAATCAAGCCACCATCCTTAAGACCCCCCCTCCTAGTCCAACACACACACACACACACACACATTGTGTGCCACCTGTGTAGTTGTGTACAACAAGGGCACAGGACAATGCCACCACCTCTGTGCCAAGTCAAAGTTGCTGAGGCCTCTCTCCTTGTCCATCATGCCTATTTGAAGAAGTGCCATGAAGGGTTGGCATGCCATGGAATGCAGAGCGGACCCTTTCCCCTCCACGGCATGGCCCTTCTGTAAAATGAGGACCGATTTCAAGCTTAATTGCTCCTGAGCCAGACTGAATGACACAAGAAGGGTGAGGGACTGTCACACTCTGGTCCTCAGGGTCTCTTATCAGTCAGTCAGTCAGTCAGTCAGTCTCTGTTTCAAGCAGGCACACAGACGCTAGAGCTGCAAACTATTACAGACTACAAAGGAAAGCACAGCCGAGAGCTGCCCAGTGACACAAGCCTACCAGACGAGCTAAACTACTTCTTTGCTCTCTTCGAGGCAAGTAACACTGAAACATGCATGAGAGCATCAGCTGTCCCGGACGACTGTGTGATCACGCTCTCCGCAGCTGATGTGAGTAAGACCTTTGAAGAGGTCAACATTCACAAGGCCGCAGGGCCAGACGGATTACCAGGATGTGTACTCCGAGCATGCTCTGACCAACTGACAAGTGTCTTCACTGACATTTTCAACTTGTCCTTGTCTGAGTCTGTAATACCAACATGTTCATAGAATACCACCATAGTCCCTGTGCTCATGAACACTAAGGTAACCTGCCTAAATGACTACCGACACGTAGCACTCATGTCTGTGTCCATAAAGTGCTTTGAAAAGCTGGTCATGACTCACATCAACACCATTTTCCCAGAAACCCTAGACCCACTCCAATTTGCATGCCTGCCCAACAGATCCACAGATGATAAAATCTCTATTGCACTACTACTCCACACAGCCCTTTCCAACCGGGACAAAAAGGAGTACCTCTATGAGAATGCTACTCATTGACTACAGCTCAGCATTCAACACCATAGTTCCCTAAAAGCTCATCACTAAGCTAAGGACCCTGGGCCTAAAAACCTCCCTATGCAACTGAGTCCTGGACTTCCTGACGGTCCTCCCCCAGGTGGTAAAGGTAGGAAACAAAACATCCTCCATGCTGATCCTCAACACGGGGGCCCCTCAAAGGTGCATGCTCAGTCCCCTACTATACTCCCTGTTCACTCATGTCTGCACGGCCAGGCACGACTCCAACACCATCATTAAGTTTTCAGATGACACAACAGTGGTAGGCCTGATCACCAACAACGACAAGGCAGCCTACAGGGAGGAGGTCAGAGACCTGGCCGAGTGGTGCCAGGACAACAACCTTTCCCTCAACGTGATCAAGACAAAGAAGATGATTGTGGACTACAGGAAAAGCAGGACCGATCACACCCCCATTCTCATCGATGGGGCTGTAGTGGAGCAGGTTGAGAGCTTCAAGTTCCTTGATGTCCACATCACCAACAAACGAATATGGTCCAAGCACACCAAGACAGTCGTGAAGAGGGAAAACAAAACCTATTCTCCCTCAGGAGACTGAAAAGATTTGGTATGGGTCCTCAGATCCTCAAAAGGTTCTACAGCTGCACCATCGAGAGCATCCTGACAGGTTGCATCACTGCCTGGCATGGCAATTGCTCGGGCTCCGAACTCAAGGCACTACAGAATATGGTGTGTACGGCCCAGTACATCACTGGGCCACACTTCCTACCATCCAGGACCTCTATAACAGGCGGTATCAGATGATGGCCCTAAAAATTCTCAAAGACTCCAGCCACCCTAGTCATAGACTGTTCTCTATGCTACCGCAAGGCAAGCGGTACCGGAGCGTCAAGTCTAGGTCCAAGAGGCTTCTAAACAGTTTCTACCCCCAAGCCATAAGACTCCTGAACATCTAATCAAATGGCTACGCAGACTATTTGCACCCCCCCCCTTTTACACTGCTGCAACTCTCTGTTATTATCTATACATAGTCACTTTAATAACTCTACCTACATGTACATATTACCTCAAAACCCACAACTAACTGTTGTAAGTAAGCATTTCACTGTAAGGTCTACACCAGTTGTCTTTGGCGCATGTGACAAATAATATTTTATTTGACTTGATATGGACCCAAAGTCTTATGTAACTATTTTGCTCGATAACGATAAATACAACAATATTTATTTTTATGGACAGTTACTTTACAGACTATCATCCTGTTCAGGGGGTGTACCTATAGATCAAGCTGCCTCATGCTACAGAAACAGCAGATAGGAGCAGGAGCCTATGAGCCATTCCGTCTTTCAAAAACAGCGGCTCGTGCAAGGCTACTTACTTGACATTAGCCGCAGGGTTTTAGACCATTTTTTTCCAGTACCTACCCGAGCACTCCATTCTGCCATGTCATGTTGGTATAAAGGGTCGGGAGACAGGCGCAGGGATGTGTATTTAAAAAATATATATCTTTACCCAAATTATATTGTGACGGATACAGGCACGGGGATGAAGACCAAAAAAACACATATACCAAAACCAGGGTTGAGACCCAAACAAAAGAGCGAGGAGTACCTCAAATAAATACAGAATCGCACAAGGATTATTACATGGGACGAGACCCGTAATCATCTGCACAATACAAGTGGCACGAAAGCCAAAACAACACAGCACAGGTACTCACACAACCAATGGACATTGGAACAATAATCGACAGGACAACGGTGAACAAATGGCACGCTTATGCAATTACTAATCAATGGGAATAGGGGCCAGGTGTGCGTAATGACAGTTCCGGAAGGATCCATGACATGCCGCCTATGGACTCTTGGCCTTCCCACCCCTATGGGAGGGAAGCTCCCGCTCAGCCCAGTCCAAGCTTTTCTCTGTCCTGGCACCCCAATGGTGGAAACAGCTTGGCCCTGAAGCTAGGACTGAAGAGTCCCTGCCCATCTGAAACCTTACCTCTTCAAAGAGTATCTTTTATTTATTTAACTAGGCAAGTCAGTTAAGAACATATTCCTATTTACAATGACGGCCTACCAAAAGGCAAAAGACATCCTGCGGGGACGGGGGCTGGGATAAAAAAAATAAAACATTAAATAAATAAACAACATATAAATATAGGACAAAACACACATCACGACAAGAGAGACAACACCACATAAAGAGAAACCTAAGACAACAACATAGCAAGGCAGCAACACATGACAACACAGCATGGTAGCAACACAACATGAAAACAACATGCCAGCAACACAACATGGTAGCAGCACAAAACATGGTACAAACATTATTGGGCACAGACAACAGCACAAAGGGCAAGAAGGTAGAGACAACAATACATCACGCAAAGCAGCCACAACTAAAATAATAACACTTGTACTTGACCCCCCCCCCCCCAGCTCTGACTTTGCTGATAGCTACTTTATTGAGGAAAAGGGTACCTACTATGCCGGTGATACTGATATGGTTGTCTCACCTGGCTGTCTTAAGATGAATGCACTAACTAACAGTAAATCGCTCTGGATAAGAGTTTCTGCTAAATGACTACAATTTAAATGTAAGACAACTGAGATGGTAGCCTATGATTAAAAAAGGAAGCTATTTCATCTAACATATCCAGGGAATACATGATTGATAATTTTATGTGCAACCTGTCAAATTATCCGATTTCTTTTTGTCTCTTCAGAGATGATTTTGCCCGACATCTTTGTGCATGTTGGCCTAAGCTACATTATTCAACTCAAAACACTTAGCTGAATAGCGAACTCAAAATATGATATTGTTGCTAGATACCCATGTAGGCTAATTTATTAATCTATCAGTAAATGTAACATCCTACAAAAACCTTTTAGTTCTTGGACTGGGCTACATTCTCTCTCTGATTGTACATTACAGTGTATTGCAGCTAATCAAACTCACAACCGCAAAATCCAGTCCACAAAGACGTGAGGGCGGCCCACCCCCGAAGTGACTCTTAACACTCTATGCGAAGGCCTCAGAAATGCAGCCTTCCCTGCATTATCTCCTCAACCCCCATGATGTCACACCTCTGTGTAGCAGAGGTTCTGTTGTCTTGTCATCCTGTAGGTCTGATAGCTGATTGATCAACAACTCAGATTTTGAATCCAAACAACTCAGATGCTTATTACAGGATCGTAGATGTATTGTCTCTTTCTCTTTTTCTTTGTTCCTGGCCTGCTGTGGTGAGATATTCTCTCTGTATTGCTCTGTATTTCTCTCTCCACTCTCTCACCACTCCATGGCCTTTCAGCCTATGACTTCACTCCGTCTCTGATCATGCTTAGAGTATTGCATTTTAATGTTTGTTAATGCTTTGTAACTTTAGCTTTATGCCTTTATGTGATTTAATTCATCTTACAATGTTATTAAAATATCTGCCTTTAGTGTTCCACTCCATTCAGACGAATTCCTGATAGTCAACATCAACTCAATGCCTAACACTTGCTTAAATATTTTAATTATACTTATGGAGTCAGATAATTCATTTAATAGACTTTGTTAACATATTAAAAGCATAGTCTTATCACAAGTTGCATGTGAGGTATATACAATATACACATATAAAATATTACCCCACTACAACATTCTCCTCAATTTATTCTCAATTGGCGATGATGAAGATTTAGTCTACAGCACATTATAGTGGCGTGGAAATAATGATGACATTTCTAAAGGAGGCAAGTAAATAGCAGGAAAACCTTTTGTCATTATTGTGATGCCATCATATTTAATTAAGATGTAGTATAACATTACCTAGCTAGCTAAAAGTGAGGGAAAAGCACCAGATTTTAGTTAGCTAATGTTAGCTTTGCGAGCTATTTTTGGCGACGTTTGCTAGCTAATAGTAACATTTCCATCTGTCTACATTCAATTTGACTAAGCTGTTTCCAGCTAATTATTTGCCTACTTTGGCAATTTGGTTTTTATTTCTAAGCCACTATAATTTAATTCAGACCAAACAATCGTTAGCCCCTGTTCAGAATAACTGGGCACCACTCGACTTTCTGGAGCCACTATGGCTGAGATGTCTTTAGAATGTTCATAACACTGGCATGACACGACCGAGTGACGGAGGTGCAACCCATGAATAGACTACAAAGAAACAGTGACTTGCATGGCATTCCTTTTAGATATTTCCTAGTCTTTGAGCAGCTTTCTGCTGTGGAAATATGACAACAGTAACATTGAATAGATGGAAAAGAATAGAGGGGGAGGGAGAACGAGTGCTGTCTGAAAATGAACTCCGCTCTCCTGAGCACCTGCAGGAGATCAGATGAAATGAGAGAAGGTAAGAAAGGGAGAGAATTGAATAAAGGAAACATAGACATGAAGATAGTATCACGGCATTTTGAAATGTACTTAGTAACCTGGAATGAGACTGTGCTTAGCCTTCTGCTTATTAGCAGAGCTCCGTTCAAGTCAACGCCCCCCAGAACCCAGAGATGAACAGATTAGCCCCTGTGCGCATGCACACACCAGCACAGACACACACATTTCCAACATTATTTACTGTGAACTTCAGTTGACCATCTTCCAACCAACTAAAGTCCTCTTTTGTCCCCTGCTCTAGTCCATTTTCTTCGGGTCCTATGTGAGTCTGCGCAGCAAATGAGGCCAATTAGGTTCATATGGCAATTGACAACCACAGGGGTGGACCAATCATGGAGAAAGAATAGCATTATTTCCATCATGCTATGGTTCATTTGGCATCTGGGGAACTCTCTGAGAGAGTTCATAATGTTAATCATTAGGCTATATTATTTTAGCACAGATTAAAGCAGCACTTTAGCAGATCTTTAATTCAAATGCCAACGTGTTTTTAAAATCTGGAGAAGGGAGATTTTCGTAGACCAAGTACTGTACAGGCAAGTGAAGAAGCACCTTTGCTTGCTTATAAGATCCTGAAGTTCTAATCTTCTTGATATCTTTTATGGGTCCATATCATTGTCACATTCAATTAAAATATTTTGGATTCACAACATATCATGCTTGTTTTCATTGAACACTCTGTGGGGATGTTCTCTACAAGGACTCATTGAATGTTTCCGTTAAAAAACTAAAATGCATCCACTAAATATTCTGTCCCTATCCATCACTTTAAATGTTACCTAAGCACCAACTGGATGCCATCCGTTATAATTGCCAATTCTTTTCTGGCTCTGACTATACAGAGGAGTGATTTCCTCGTATTCAAATCTCTGAGTCGCACAAAGCCGGCGTGTCAACTTTCCACTTCATTACAGGATGGGCAATAGACTCATTTCTCGCAGGCGCGAAGCTCCGATAATTGTTTTCTACCCCTCCACCCAGATAGCTAATTTACATGCATTCCTTCCTCACCATGCAGGTGTAGGAGAGAGAAGAGAAAGATGAAAATGCTCCCGGTTTTCACATTTACTCGCTGTCTATTAACAACATGACACATGGAAGCCAGGAAATAATATGTATCGCGTCCCCTTTTATATCATTTGCTTGGTGACATGTGATATGTCCAACTGGGCTTGAAATTGGACAGAAACATGTGGATGCCAAGTAGACCCACTATGAGAAGAAAGGAGGATGACAGAGCAGGAAATGATGCAATTTAAATGATAAATGGATAGAGTGGAGGAAATGCTCTGTTTTTCAAAGATGGTTCAAGAGGCCCTATCTCTTGACACCATTGTTGGTTAATTTAGTTCTGTTGGTATTGTCCATATTGCAGTACAGCTCATGTCAACACATATTAACACATATAACAAGCATATCTCAATTCTCTATAGCTTATAGATATGTTTTAATTTAGTTAATTCTCAAAATGATGTGGATAAACTAAAGACCGAATGCTTAAAGTATATACAGAATCCTCCTCCTATCACTCTTTGTTCTCTTTCTTCATCTCTTCACTGGCTCTGTAAATCCTCTTTCCTCTGAAGTCATAGTTCCCCTATAATCATGCCCCTCTCCTCTGTAATTCTCTCTCATCCTCTTTGCATCCCACACTCCACCTCCGTCTCAGAACCTCATCTTGCAGAGCCAATTGGTACGCAAAGCAAATACATGTCTCTGTTATGTCACCCTATGCATAGACAACATGATAACACATGACAACAAATGTTATAATGGTTAGACATACGCTCAGACAGCTTTCTCCCTTTGCTTGGTACAATTAGACAGAACTCTAGAAAGAAAGTTGTCAAGCAATCTTACAAGTAGCAGAGCCCTTACAAAAATATTGAACTACGAATTCTATGATCTAATGTAAATAGCATACTTACAGTATTGTAAAACAGTATTGTGAAGCTCCAGAGTCAGATGTCCCCTGTTAGGCTTATTGTTGCTGGAGCTAGGTTTGAATCAGAAACTTAATACTTGTCAACCAAGCACTTGAGTCTAGACCTTTTGACAGGGTTAAATAAATAGTCCATGTACTGTCCAATTTCTTCAAGAAGTGCACCCATACAATTTCAGCAAGTCCCAGGCACCCTTCTGATGACCAACCTTACCCACTAATCCTCACATATGACACCAACATATAAAAAGTGAAGGGTGGGTATGATCCATGAACCTCACTACCCCAACAATATAGCCAATGTTCCCAAAAGAAGACAGGCCCGACCTTTGCAGCATCCCAAAGCGTTGGGATATACAGTTGAAGTCGGAAGCTTACACACACTTAGGCTGCAGTCATTAAAACACATTTTTTTAATTATTTTTTCAACCACTCCACAAATTTCTTAAAAAACAAACTACAGTTTTGGGAAGTAGGTTAGGACATCTGCTCTGTGCTTGGCACAAGTACTTTTTCCAACAATTGTTTACAGACAGATTAATTCACTTAAAATTCACTCTATCACAATTCCAGTGGTTGCTCTGACATGCACTGTCAACTCTGGGTCCTTATATGCACAGGTGTGTACCTTTCCAAATCATGTCCAATCAATTTAATTTACTCCAATCAAGTTGTAGAAACATCTCAATGACAATCAATGGAAACAGGATGCATTTGAGCTCAATTTCAAGTCTCATAGCAAAGGGTCAGAATACGTATAGTTGAAGTCAGAACTTTACATACACTTAGGTTGGAGTCATGGAAACTCGTTTTTCAACCACTCCACACATTTCTTGTTAACAAAGTATAGTTTTGGAAAGTCGGTTAGGACATCTACTTTGTGCATGACACAAGTAATTTTTCCAACAATTGTTTACAGACAGATTATTTCACTTATAATTCACTGTACCACAATTCCAGTGGGTCAGAAGTTTACATACACTAAGTTGACTGTGCCTTTAAACAGCTTGGAAAATTCTAGAAAATTATGTCTTGGCTTTAGAAGCTTCTGATAGGTTAATTGACATCATTTGAGTTAATTGGAGGTGTACCTGTGGATGTATTTCAAGGCCTACCTTCAAAATCAGTGCCTCTTTGCTTGACATAATGGGAAAATCAAAAGAAATCAGAAAGGAACCGTCTGGTTCATCCTTGGGAGCAATTTCCAAATGCCTGAAGGTACCACATTTATCTGTACAAACAATAGTATGCAAGTATAAACATCATGGAACCACGCCGCCGTCATATCGCTCAGAGAAGGAGATGCGTTCTGTCTAATAAAGATGAACGTACTTTGGTGCAAAAACTGCAAATCAATCCCAGAACAACAGCAAAGGACTTTGTGAAGATGCTGTAGGAAACCGGTACAAAAGTATCTATATCCACAGTAAAATTATTCCTATATCGACATAACCTGAAAGGCCACTCAGCAAGGAAGAAGCCTCTGCTCCAAAACCGCCATAAAAAAGCCAGACTACGGTTTGCAACTGCACATGGGGACAAAGATCGCACTTTTTGGAGAAATGTCCTCTGGTCTGATCCAAATGGACAATGACCCCAAGCATACTTCCAAAGTTGTGGCAAAATGGCTTAAGGACAACAAAGTCAAGGTATTGGATTGACCATCAAAAAGCTCTGACCTCAATCCTATAGAAAATTTGTGGTCATAACTGAAAAAGTTTGTGTGAGCAAGGAGGCCTACAAACCTGACTCAGTTACACCAGCTCTGTCAGGAGGATTGGGACAGAATTCCTCCAACTTATTGTGGGAAGCTTATGGAAGGCTACCCAAAACTTTTGACCCAAGTTAAACACTTTAAAGGCAATGCTACCAAATACTAATTGAGTGTATGTAAACTTCTGACCCACTGGGAATGTGATGAAAGTAATAAAAGCTGAAATAAATCATTCGCTCTACTATTATTCTGACATTTCACATTCTTAAAATTAAGTGGTGATCCTAACTGACCTAAGACAGGGAATTTTTACTAGGATTAAATGTCAGGAATTGTGAAAAACTTAGTTTAAATGTATTTGGCTAAGGTGTAAGTAAACTTCCGACTTCAACTGCGGTCACAACACTTTCCTCCACAAATCACAGCCCGTCTTCCTGTAATCTAGTCTGTGACAGTTGTTTTTCTGGACGTACTGAAAACCATAACTAAGCAGAGAAATCTTCACAAGACCAGGGTTTTAATTGCTTCTAGGCAGGGTTTTTCACCTCGACTGTGCATTGTATTCTCTCTTCTCCAGGAAAAATGTGAAATCTTGGAACAGTGGTTAAAGGATTTCTGCCTGTGCAAGGCCTCCTGTGCGGAGTTTGTCAACGGGAGCCCGCTACTGTACTTTGCTGACAAATCCTTGTTAGGCACCCTTATTCCCTAAATAGTGCACTATTCTGACCATATAGTCCACTATTCTGTACTACATAGGGTATAGGGTGCCATTTCGGACGCGACCCACTGATTTGCACTCCCCAAAAAATGAGTAAAAGGCAATCAGCAGACCCTGCTGCCCTCAATAACTATCTGGCTACTGTAAGGCTACAGGGATTCTGCTTTGGTTATAACATAAAGGCACACGTCCCCCAGTATGGCCCATACATCTCTTCAGTCTCCCCACATGTGTGCCCCGGACTCTGTTGCTGTGGTGGCGAGAGATTCTCTGGTGTGTGAAATAGACACTCAGCGCTCCAAGGACAATTGCTTTATAAGAGCGCTCCATTTGTATTTGAATAGAGACCGGAAGAGAAGGAAAGGTGCAGAAAGACAGTGTGTCAGTTTCAAGCCTATACAGTACTGTAGTTGAATGACTGTGATTAAACAACTTGCTGTACTTGTGTGGGTAAAGAAATGGAGAACAAGCATATATGTACACACATAACGCGCATGACATGAACACAAGCACACAGTATATTTTCTTGATGACTTATTCATGACCCTCGAGGTTCTTAAAAGCAAGTCACTATTCAGCTGAGTATGGCACCATGTCACTCATAACAATGCCATGGCCAATGCGACTCAACATGATGGAGGGGCTGATTTTGCTTTGACAGGAACTTAGCTATAAAATAAAATGTTAGTAGTCACATGCTTCCTAAACAACAGGTGTGGACTAACATTGAAATGCTTACTTAGGGTCCCTTCCCCAACAATGCAGAGAGAAAGAAAATAGAGAAATAATAGAAAAGTAAAACACATAACAATAAAAGTAATAGTAGATACACAATGAGTAATAATTACTTGGCTATATACACTGGGTACCAGTACTGAGTCAATAACAACTTGGCTATATACAAGGAGTATCAGTACTGAGTCTATGTGCAGAGGCACGAGGTAATTGAGGTAGATATGTACATATAACTAGGAATAAAGTGACAGATAGTAGACAGTAGCTGCAGCGTATGTGATGAGTCCAAAAAGTTAGTGTAAAAAGGGTAAATGCAGAACGGTCGTGTAGCTATTTGGTTAACTATTTAACTAACAATTTAGCAGTCTTATGGCTTGGGGGTAGAAGCTGTTCAGGGTCCTGTTGGTTCCAGACTTGGTGCATCAGTAGTGCTTGCCGTGCGATAGCAGAGAGAACAGTCTATGACTTGGATGGCTGGAGTCTTTAACCTTTTTTAGGGCCTTGCTCTGACACCACATGGTTTATTGATCCAGTACCGTGATGTGCTGGGCCGTACGCACTACCCTCTGTAGCGCCTTGCGGTCAGATGCTAAGCAGTTGCCATACCAAGAGGTGATGCAGCCAGTCAAGATGCTCTCAGTGGTGCAGCTGTATAAGTTTGAGGGCCCATGCCAAATCTTTTCAGCCTTCTGAGGTGGAAGAGGCATTGTCGTGCCCTCTTCACGACTGTGTTGGTGTGTTTGGACCATAATGGATCCTTAGTGATGTGCTACAAAGCAACAATGTGTGTGTGAGTATGCATATGCATATGTGTTACTGCGTGGGTGTGCACATTAGCATACATTCACATTTGTTAGCATGCACATCTAAGACCAAGGTTTAAGAGGGTGTTAGCCAGCACCTCCTATTTTTCATATCCTAGTAAGGATGACTGATCTCCCTCTTTCCTTCTTCCTTCTTTTCCTCTTTCAAGTGGAGTCAGTCTTTTCTGAGAGTAGAACTAGGGTCCCGGGAGGTGAAGAGCCTCGGCGACTCAGCAGGAAGGGCTGTGCCGTGGGGCACTGAGGGCCTCTGTACCGCTTAGTCGAGCCTTGACTATCTCCCTCTCATCCTTCCCCTGGAGCTGCACCTCAGTGCCACTCTCACCTAAAGTCCCATACATACTGCGCTGGAAGCTGGCACGATTCCGGGGAAGCCCAACTCTAGGGCAGTGTTCCACCATTCAGGGTTCAAAGCTCTCTGAAGGGATGATGAGGCGTATTTAAGGGGGTAGCTATTTGAAATGATAAGGGAACCACTGCGAGAGTGTTTGAGAGCCCCCCCTGCGGTGCTTAAAAAAATACTATTGTAGGCTAACTCATACGTGGATGAGCCTCTTTGTAGAAACTCCAATTATATTTGTAACATTGTAACAGACATGGCTGCGTAGGTAAGCCCATGATAGAACACGCTAACACCCAGTGTATCTATTAGTATTGGCTGCATGTGGAAATGTGTTTGATAACGATTGATAAGATTTACATGTTCTTGATTGCCAAGAACATGTATGGGGGTCATATCTATTAGCAGTGTAATATGAATATTGGTATGGCTGGTGGTATATCAGATGGACAATTGGTTGCACAGCCAAGGCAAAGAGAGACAAATGACAGTAGGCTGTTGATTTTAGGGATGTAACCAAATGTTTTGAAATCAGCTCGAGTGCTGCTCGTTCCATCATCTGAAACAATAAGATTGGATGTCAGACATTATGCTTGATCAGCTATGACCACTATATTTTCCCATTGGATCTGTTGACTAAAACTCAAATCTTGCTCTTTGACTGAGTTTCATTTCTGCGCTGCTTTCAGTACGTCAAAATGTTATTCTCCCCTTCCACATTGCTCTCTCCTCACTTTTTCTCTCTCTGTTCTCGGCTTCGTCTCTGGAGAATATGATTTGTCATGGTGACTGAGAGAGGAGATAGAAAAAAAAGATTACCACAGGAAAAAAACGTCTTGATCGCCCCTTAATGTATTATTTTAAAAGAATCGACGCAGTGGCATGGACAAATATTAATTTATCACGCCATCAAGCACAGGAACAACTGCAGAGAGGAGTGGGTGCAAAATGCGAGACGCTGACAATGCCTGCATTACAGATGGATTTCTCTGTCTGCGTTTCATATTGAGATGCAGGCAAAAAAATATAAAACTGTCAGCTTTTGTCAAAACTTTCTGACGGGTGTAATTTTGATCCATTAGCTTTCTGCTGCTCGCCTTGGCCAATTTTCCATACTTTCCCTGTAGAAGAACTGCCCAGGGGAGAGATCCTTCTGGTTGTAATAGCATCTGTTTTCATTGTAAAACTGGGCATAGTTACATACAACCCTCCCCCTCTCCCCCCCACACACACACTCTCCTACACACACTCTCATCTGAGTCTTGTCAAATTATATGCATAGATATAGAATTCATCAAACAAGACTGTTAATTACTTAAATGGAAAAGTTCAAAGTTTCCCTACAATTGATGAAACTGAGCGTGATTTTGCTTGGATGGAGAATTCCACTGCCATGTCCAAAAATGAACACCTTTACACCATATTGCTGATAGTATACCTGTTTGAGAATATGAGAGGAGAGAAGATGGCTTGATTTCAGACTGTAAAAAAACACACAAAAACATTATTTAATCAAGATTGCATAATTGGATATGGTTAATGTGTGAAAACTTCATATTACATTTTTTGTCACAGCACAAGAAGAATTGAGTGTTCTTTGTTATTAAACCTGGATAAACAATACATTTTGATTGAAAAGGGCCCTGGGTTACTCACCATCTCTTCAATACCTCTCCACATCAAGATTAGTGGCCCTGCATGCCCTCAAGCACTGTTCTAGGATCAGCTTCCCAATCCCACCCCTAACTAGAAGGTATTATAATCAGATCTGGTAAAACTCACTGGAAACCTACTACTTCCTTTTGCTCTGCAGCAGCCAGAGGACTGACCGTCCAACCGCCATTATCGGTGGGGCAAAGTTTCCAAAAATAATCACTGTGTATCAGCAGAGTACACAGGTCTCCCCCAGCCTGACCGTCCTACCGAAGAACCACAACACCCTCATGCTTGGACACTCAACACCTTTTGGCATCAGATTAAAAAACGAATGATGTTTTATCAAGAGAGAGGGTCAATAAGATATTGAAGCTACACTCCGATTAAAGCAAAGGGTGCCCGATAGAGATTATGGCATAGTTAAGAGGGCCCCTGTTCACTATGGATTGTGTGGAGGCCCCTGGGAAGGTGAAGACCAGATAGGGAGCTAATCTGAGACTACTGAGAGTTGAGGAAGAAAAGGACAAGAGCTGATAGGAGAGGGATTGGAAATCAGTATAGATGACGAAGAGAGGAGAGAGGAGAGGGAAAAAATGGAGGAGAGGAACGAGGTTGTGCGTGTTGGTGTTTTGTATCACAGGAGGCTGGTGGTAACTTAATTGGGACGGGTTTATAGAAATGGCTGGAACAGAATAAACGGAATGGTATGGAAATCACGATTTTCTTGTGTTTGATCCCATTCCATTCACTCAATTCCAACCATTATTATGAGCATTCCCTCCCTCAGGAGCCTCCTGTGATTTGTATCCACATTCTCTGCTTCAAACATGTATCTAAAGCTTCTTTCCTATTCCTCTGCAAATGCCAAATTTCAAATAAAATCCTGCCGGCAGCAGAATAAATGAGTATACTCAGTTTCAGATCACTAATTCTCAATTTCATTTATAATGCAGAAAATGAATTTTTACACTGCACTCATTTAACATAAATAATCTTATAATGAGAAATTGCCGTGCAGGGAGTGTCAGTAATAAAATTGCATGGAGATTTTATTTCAGTTGATGGCAGAAGAAGTAAAAAGCTCATAGAAGACTGAGTTAATAAATAAAACATGTTGTCAGTTTGCAATCTCTCCCACTTCAAACATAATTCATTTTCCCCTATTAAGGAGTTACAGTTTCCAACAATGTCCAATAGGTGAGATCCCAATTATAACGTTCTAATTAAAAAACTAAAATAAATAAATAAATGTACCCCCCAAATAACTACATAAATGTGGGAAAAACTAGAGAAGCTTATGAAGTTCCTGCTATCGCATCAGTCCCATTAAAGGGGAGAGGAATGTATAAAATTGAAAGTGACGGTAGCGTCTTTAGGAGGTGGTGTTTGATTTCCAAATTATCATATTTTCAGAGTCAATAATAAAACGCTTATGATAGCGCAAGCTATGCTGACAGGCTTTAATAAGATAGGGCAAGCTGAGCGCAGCGGACGGAACAGAAAGCAGGCCCAAGTGTGTGTGTGTGTTTGTCAGTGAGAATGTTTGTGTGTTTGTCAGTAAGAGAGAGAGAGAGAGAGTGTGTGTGTGTGTGTGTGTGTGTGTGTCAATGCGAGTTTGTGTTTTAGAGTGAGTGTCTGTGAAAGAGAGAGGTGTGTGAGTCTGAACAAGTGTGTGAGGAACTGTCACAAGACTGCTCTTCCAATGGAAAAGACTTGTCAGGTGAGGCTTGCAAAGGTTTTTAAGAGAAGAGCAAGATTCCAACTGAGAGCCCAATTCAACAGTAATCTTACAAACTGTTGTCCATGTGCATACCTGCCATACCTGTCTTATCCTGTAAACTGGAGGTAACTACATTATCTCATAAGTTACTCTCTGGTATTTCCTGGTATTTCTAATGGTACCGACAATGACACCGCTGTTTAATTTGACAACAGAAATAAGGTCTGTTTAAATCAGGGGAGAACGACTGCCCACTCTCATTGAAGTCACATGAGTTAAAGGCCGACCACAGTACTGCAGGCAATATTTGCAGAAAACAGGTTCCCCCATTATTGTGAATGGCAAAATGTTAATCTTCGTGGTCAGTCTTCATCTATATAAAACAGGCGCCAGGCTCCCCAGTATTACACACTCCTGCCACCATCATTAAGCACACCTGCCTTCCCCCGTCACGTGCATCAGTGATTATTGGACTCACCTGGACTCAATCACCTCTGTCTTTACCTCTCCTATATATGTCTGTTCCCTGCTTCAGCATTGATTGTTGTTTTACCCGTGTACTGACGCTGTGCCTGTCTTGTTTAATGTCTGTTCCCTGCTTCAGCATTGATTGTTGTTTTGCCCGTGTACTGACGCTGTGCCTGTCTTGTTTAATGTCTGTTCCCTGCTTCAGCATTGATTGTTGTTTTGCCCGTGTACTGACGCTGTGCCTGTCTTGTTTAATGTCTGTTCCCTGCTTCAGCATTGATTGTTATTTTGCCCGTGTACTGACGCTGTGCCTGTCTTGTTTAATGTCTGTTCCCTGCTTCAGCATTGATTGTTGTTTTGCCCGTGTACTGACGCTGTGCCTGTCTTGTTTAATGTCTGTTCCCTGCTTCAGCATTGATTGTTGTTTTGCCCGTGTACTGACGCTGTGCCTGTCTTGTTTAATGTCTGTTCCCTGCTTCAGCATTGATTGTTGTTTTGCCCGTGTACTGACGCTGTGCCTGTCTTGTTTAATGTCTGTTCCCTGCTTCAGCATTGATTGTTGTTTTGCCCGTGTACTGACGCTGTGCCTGTCTTGTTTAATGTCTGTTCCTTATTATGTGTTATCTCCCCGTACCTGCTTCTCTTCTCCGGTGTCGGTCCTTACAGTGACTTTAAGAATGTTTACATATTTTGCATTACTCATGAATAAACTCCCTTTTTCAGGACCCTGTCTTACAAAGGTAATTCGTAAAAATCCAAATAACTTCACAGATCTTCATTGTAAAGGGTTTTAACACTGTTTCCATGCTTGTTCAATGACCCATAAACAATTAATGAACATGCACCTGTGGAACGGTTGTTAAGACACTAACAGCTTACAGACGGTAGGCAATTAAGGTCACAGTTATGAAACCTTATGACACTAAAGAAGCCTCTCGACTGACTCTGAAAAACACCAAAAGAAAGATGCCTAGTGTCCCTGCTTATCTGTGTGAACATGCCTTAGGAATGCTGCAAGGAGGCATGAGGACTGCAGATGTGGCCAGGTCAACAAATTGTAATGTCCATACTGTGAGACGCCTAAAACAGCAGGGAGACAGGACGGACAGATTATCGGCCTTGCAGTGGCAGACCACGTGTAACAACACCTGCACAGGATCGGTACATCTGAACATCACACCTGCGGGACAGGTACAGTATGGCAACAATCACCAGGAACTCACAATCCCTCCATCAGTGCTCAGACTGTCCGCAATAGGCTGAGAGAGGCTGGACTGAGGGCTTGTAGGCCTGTTGTAAGGCAAGTCCTCACCAGACATCCCCAGCAACAACGTCGCCTATGGGCACAAAATCACTGTTGCTGGACCAGACAGGACTGGCAAAAAGTGCTCTTCACTGACGAGTCACGGTTTTGTCTCACCAGGGGTGATGGTTGGATTCGCGTTTATCGTTGAAGGTACGAAAAGTTACACCGAGGCCTGTACCCTGGAGCAGGATCGATTTGGAGGTGGAGGGTCTGTCATGGTCTGGGGCGGTGTGTCACAGCATCATCGGACTGAGCAGGTTGTCATTGCAGGCAATCTCAACGCTGTGCATCACAGGGAAGATATCCTCCTCCCTCTTGTGGTACCCTTCTTGCAGGCTCATCCTGACATGACCCTCCAGCATGACAATACCACCAGCCATACTGCTCATTCTGGGCGTGATTTCCTGCAAGACAGGAATGTCAGTGTTCTGCCATGGCCAGCGAAGAGCCCGGATCTCAATCCCATTGAGCACGTCTGGGACCTGTTGGATCGGAGGGTGAGGGCTAGGGCTATTCCCACCAGAAATGTCCGGGAACTTGCAGGTGCCTTGGTGGAAGAGTGGGGTAACATCTCACAGCAATAACTGGCAAATCTGGTGCAGTCCCCGAGGAGAAGATACACTGCAGTACTTACTGCAGCTAGTGGCCACACCAGATACTGACTGTTACTTTTGATTTTGACCCCCTCTTTTGTTCAGGGACCCATTATTCCATTTCTGTTAGTCGCATGTCTTGTTCAGTTTATGTCTCAGTTGTTGAATCTCGTTACGTTCATACAAATACTTACACATGTTAAGTTTGCTGAAAATAAATGCAGTTGACAATGAGAGGTGGTTTTTTTTGTGCTGAGTTTACATCCAGCCTATTCTACTGTATCTAAGTCTATGCTGCTCTGACATTGATCACCCAATATTTATGTTTTCCTATTTCCATTCCTTTACTTTATATTTGTGTGTATTGTTGTGAAATTGTTAGATATTACTGTTAGATATTGCTGTACTGTTAGAGCTGGAAACACAAGCATTTCGTTACACTCACAATAACATCTTATAAACATGTGAACGTGACAAATGAAATTAGATTTGATTTGAGAAGAAGTAATAAGGACAACTTTGTTGCTAATGACAGCCTGCAGTACCCTGTTTGACCTTCAACTTGAATGTAAAGTTGATTTCCCCCTTCTGCTAAAATGTATGTATTAAGACGTTTTTGTCCACAAGGCTTTTTCCATTAATGATTACATAAATATTACTAACGCTGCCACGTGAGATGACTTAAGAACGTCTGTTATATGTGGAAGTGAGAGCATGATTAGAATCTCCCCTGCCACTCACTGACAGACACTGGCGCCTTTTATGAAAAGCAGGCAATGCCTTGTCCTTTCAAATAACCTTTCCCTAGAGAACAGGGAGAGAAAGATAAAAGAAGTGAAGAAGAAAAGAGAGAGATAGTGAGAAAGAGAGAGAAATGAGGAGGACGAGAGAACGACAGATCTTGTTGGGGAATACCTCAACATTTAAAAACAGAACAAGATGGCAAGTTCTCTTTTTTGGGGGGGGGGGGGGGGGGGGGTTGGGAGAGTGGGGGGGGGGGGGGGGAATTATCGCACATATAGGGCTGTCAGGGCTACATCTGAACCTCTCATTAGATATGCGAGCACATTAGCGGCGACGGCTGTCTTGGTAAAGGTCAGGGTTGCTGGGACAAGCGCTCGGTGGAGGGGAGCGGTGAGCTGAAACCTTCAGACTGCGTCTCAAATGGCACCCTGTTCCCTATGTAGTGCACTACCTTTGACCAGAGCCTGGTCAAAATTAGTGCACTATATAGAAAATAGAATTTGAACTTCAATCATTTTGTCCCTTGCTTAATAGGTCCACTGGGATGATTTGAGGAGAGAAAGGGCGAGGGGGAAACAGCCTTAATGGAACATCACGCCACCATGACATTTTAATTTAGAAGATTCCATATTTGTATGTGATACAAAGTTGGACAAGCACAGATAGAGCCTTACTGGAAATGTACTGTGCATGTTAAAAACATGTTGAAAATACATTAATTACACAATAACCAATTTTATTGTTCCACAAATTTACTAAGTTGGTTACGCAAAGACGGAACCCTATCAGAAATGTAGGCCTACATGTTAAACATGTGTTAGAAATACAATAATTACACAATCATTTGTTTCTGTAACACAAACTGAATTGTATCATCTTTACTTTCATCTGAAACGCCTGAAAAACTAGTTGGGACTTAAGAGTGCATTTGTAGTTCCTAAATTCATTGCAAATGTATTGGAAACAGGTTATCAAGCCACATGTCATGGAGCATTGAAAATGGGATGTGTTAAAAATTGTGTGAAATCTCCGGTATGGAAGATATGCCATCTTGTAGAGTTGTCTCTTTAACTTGGATGGTGAGATGGTAAGCGCATGGATCTGGTGCTATAGCTTGAGGGAGGGATGTCAGTTAAATGATGAAAGAAGCAGAGATGAAACTGGTAGCTAGACGTAAAGGTCAGTGTACACAGTGTGCACCTAACATTTTACCAACTGACTTGACTCCAGTTGCATGAAATCAATGTGCAATATCATATTATGGTCAATGAAAATGTATTATGATGAAAATAGTGAATTTTCAGGATATTATATGTACTGACACAATACTCTCTCTGTTTATAGCTCAAGCAAATGGAAGGCTACATTAAAGCTGGAATCCATAGTGGTGAAACTGCCACGTCCGTTTGTGATATTACAACAACAAAGACATTACTTCAAACAACAACCCCTTTTTTTCCCTCGGACATCATTGCATTCGCGATAGAACGGCAGAGTATGTACTACAACATGTTTTACCACGATGCTGGATGATAATTTCTTCTAAACAAAAACAATAACAACTGTGTCTGTGGCGACCAGGGGTACTGTTTGGCCAATCGTGGATATCAGCTTTTAAATAAAAAAACTCATACACACACACCTGAGCAAACGCACAAATAGGTAATTCTTCCAATTGCTGTCTACCTTCCTCGAAATTACACCAAGTCAGTGTAGTGAAGTCAATGGACATTGCTTCAGTTCCTATTTTGACAAAAATCCCATCTTGAGCTATGAAGAAAGAAGCAGTTATCGATCGAGAGGCCACCTAATGTATCAGACTGCATGACATTCCTCAAAAAATATTTGACCAAGGGGGTTATTCAATACCATTTTCTTTTTCTGCACACCGATTTAAACTTGTGTTCTTTTCCAGCCAAAAAGTGAGTGATAACAGCGGTCAGAGGGAGGTGTTTTGACAGAAACTCTCTCTTTGTTGCTTTTTCCTCACTGCGGACTTAATTTACAACATGAATTGTCTCAATACTCACAAAACACTGATCTAAGCACTTGCAACAGTATTGAGAGAATTGCCTGGATGCATTTTACTTTAGGCCTTATACTGTGAACTAATAACCTGTGTTACTTCAATGTTATATGCTAATAAGTACATGCAGTTATTGCTATCTCTATTTAAAATACATGGATAATAACATGATAGTTGGGGCTGTGTTAGATTGCAGTGTAGCCTTTGATGTTATTGATCAGAAATTGTTATTGAAGAAACTCACTTGCTATGGCTTTACATCACCTGGCATCACCGGGTTGGAGAGTTATTCTCTAACATTTGTACAGTGTGGTGTGTCCCTCTGGGCAGCTGACTTGGGCCGTTACTTTTCTCTATTTTTACGAATGATTTGCCACTGGTATTAAACAAAGCTAGAATGATTATGGATGCTGATGGTTCCACACTACATGTCAGCACCCAAAGCCAGTGAGCCCACTGAAATTCTAAATAAAGAGTTGCAGTCAGTGATTAATAATAAACTGCTGTTAAATACGGCTAAAACTAAAAGCACTGGATTTGTTTCAAAGCTAAGACCTAAACCTCAATTGGAGTTGTGTATAAAGGTTGTGACCATTGAGCAAGTTGAGGAAGCTACACTTTTAAGTATAACATTGGAAGGTCAATTATAATGTTCAAGTCATATTAACAAAGTTGTTGTGAAGAAGGGGAGGGGTATGTCTGTTAAAAAAATATGTTCTGCGTTTTTTTACACACAAATCAACTGTACTAGTTGTATAGGCTCTGGTCTTGTCAAGTGCAGCAAAGAAACACATAGCAAAGTTACAGCACGCCTTGCCCTTAACTGCACATACAGAGCTAACATCAACAACATGCATGTCTTTCCTGTTTGAGGGTTGATGAAAGATTAACTGTATCAATTCTTGTTTCTGTGAGAAATATTATTGTGTTGAAATTTCCAAATTGTCTCCATAATCAACTGACATACAGTGCCTTCAAAAAGTATTCATATCCCTTGACTTATTTCACATTTTGTTGTGTTGTACCCTCAATTCAAAATAGATTAAATAGATGTTATATACCTGAACTTATTTAAGTTTGCCTTAAGAAATGGGTTGAATATCTGACTCAAGACATTACAGCTTTATTTTTTTAATAAATGTATTTTTTTGGTGAAAAACTTAATTACACTTTGACATTATGGGGTATTGTTTGTAGGCCAGTGAAAATATTTGTAATTTAATAAAATTTAAATTCAGGCTGTAACAACAAAATGTGGAAAAAGTCAAGGGGTGTGAATACATTCTGAAGGCACTGTATAGATCTGACAGACATACTGTACTTAACACACCACATATGCCACCAGGGGTCTCTTCACAGTCCCCAAATCCAGAACGGATTCAAGGCAACAGACAGTATTATATAGGTCACATATCACTTTCCATCTCAAATTACTCAAGCAAACAGCAAAATTATATTTAAAAAAACAAGTAAAACAACACCTCACAACACCTCTCCCCTGTCTGACCTAGTTGTAATGTCTATGTTAATGTTTTTAGATGTAGTTGTTTTTAGATGTATGTAAATTGTAAAGTAATGTCACCATTATTGTCAGCTAATGGGGATCTAAATAAAAAAGTTATACTGTACTCAGGCCACCCAGTTGGCTTAGAAGCACTCAATCGTAGGCCGCAGAGGAGAGGGATGGAGACTAGGGAGGTGAAGAGAGAGTGAGAGAGAGAGGAAAAATGGAGGGGGGTTGTGTGTGTGTCTCTCCACCGTGGGAGTTATCTCCTGTGTCCCGGGTCCCAATCCGTTACCGAACGCCACCATAACTCTGGCCGCCGAGGCTGTTTGCGATGGTTTCTGTCGTGGGTTCATCCTTACACTGATAGCTAAGTGTTCAACAGGAAACAAAGTAGCTTCCCACTGGCATAGATCACTCCCAGCCCTGCCTAGGAACCATGGGGAGAAACAAACCTGCACCAATGCAAAACCATTCAACATGGCCAGAGGAAAATAACAAACATTGTTGTACACAGACCTGACCTTGGTTGCTCTTTGTTAACATTTTACATTTATAGGAAATCTTAATTTGTAAATCATTTTTAACCTCCCCTTGTTGTTGTATATATGATATGTTTATGTTTTTATGTATTCATGGTGCAGAAGGCTTGCCATTCAGGGACCATAAAGATTTAAATCTGTATTACAAAACATCTGATGGAAATTGCATTTTGGTCAGGTTTAATGGAGAAAGGCAATAATTAGTGACTTTGATGGAAATAGGTGTGATGACTTTTTAAAAGGAATTCGTCAATATTTTTCCTATTCCCTTCTTTTTCCCTTTTCTTCTTTGTGGGGTACACATAGTAACAACATACAAAGACAATGGCTTTTTTGTTTCTGACACGGCACTGCACATCCATACAGTAAATGTTGTCGCAGTGTCACATTCGTCATATAGAGGAGACCAAGGCGCAGCGTGATGTGAATACATTCTTTTTTAATAAAAGGAGGAACACTAAACACACTTTACAAAACAACAAAACAAACGTGACGTTATAAAGACTGAGTGCTGACATGCAACTACACATAGACAATAACCCACAGATAAACCAAGGAATATGGCTACCTAAATATGGTTCCCAATCAGAGACAACGATAAACAGCTGTCTCTGATTGAGAACCAATCTAGGCAACCATAGACATATAAACCCCTAGACTAGACAAAAGCTGGGGACCCTCGATGGGGACCCCAGGCTGGGAACCGTTGCTGGAGACCCCGGGCTGGGGATCATCGCTGAAGACCCCGGGCTGGGGACCGTCGCGGGAGACCCCGGGCTGGGGACCGTCGTGGGAGATTCCGGGCTGGGGACCGTCGCAGGAGATTCCGGACTGTGGCCCGTCGTTGGACGCTCTGGACTGGGTACTGTCGCCAGATGCTCTGGACTGGGTACTGTCGCCGGACGCTCTGGACTGGGTACTGTCGCCGGACGCTCTGGACTGGGTACTGTCGCCGGACGCTCTGGACTGGGTACTGTCGCCAGACGCTCTGGACTGGGTACTGTCGCAAGACGCCCTGGACTGGGTACTGTCTCAGGATGCTCTGGACTGGCGAGGTGCACTGTAGGCCTGGTGCGTGGTGTCGGCACTGGTGGTACCGGGCTGGGTACACACACCTCAGGGCGAGTGAGAGGAGCAGGAACAGGGAGTACTGGACCCTGGAGGCGCACTGGAGGTCTGGTGCGTGGTGCCGGCACTGGTGGTACCGGGCTGGGTACACACACCTCAGGGCGAGTGAGAGGAGCAGGAACAGGGAGTACTGGACCCTGGAGGCACACTGGAGGTCTGGTGCGTGGTGCCGGAACTGGTGGTACCGGGCTGGGGACATGCACCTCAGGGCGAGTGCGGGGAGGAGGAACAGGACCTCTGGGCTCTGGAGGCGCACAGGAAGTCTGGTGCGTAGTGTTGGCACTGGTGGTACTGGGCTGGTGACACACATCTCAGGGTGAGTGCGGGGAGCAGGCACAGGACGTACTGGACTGTGGAGGCGTACTGGAGGTCTGGAGTGTAGAGCTGACACAACCCCTCCTGGCTGGATGTTTATTTTCGCCCTGTCCAATGCAGGGCACTGCCACAGGACGCACTAGGCGCAGGACGCACTAGGCTGTGCAGATAGGCTGTGCAGATTCACCGGAGACACAGTACGTAGAGCCAGCGCAGGATATCCTGGTCCAAGGAGATATACTGGAGACCAGGAGCGCTGAGCCGGCACCCTCCTTCCTGGCTAGAATAGCCCACTGGAGACAACATGTGCATCTCTGCATAACACTGTGCCTGACCAGTTACACACTCCCTACGGTAAGCATGAGGAGTTGGCTCAGGTCTCCTACCTGACACAGCCAATCTGCTCATGTGCCCCCCCAAAAAAAATCTTGGGGCTGCCTCTCGGGGTTCCGTGCTAGCCGTGTACCTTCATATCGCCGCTGTTCCTCTATTCTCCTGTATTTCCACTCGTAGTATCGCCGTTCCACTTTCGCTGCCTCTAACTCCTCCTTAGGATGGCAATACTCTCCCGGCTGTGTCCAGGGTCCTGCTCCATCTAATACCTCTTTCCAGGTCCATTTCCCCATTAATCACTGTTCCTCCTTTTCACGCTGCCTGATCCTGGTTTGGTGGGTTATTCTGTCACATTCGTCATATAGAGGAGACCAAGGCGCAGCGTGATGTGAATTCATTCTTCTTTAATAAATAAAACAAACTATACCAAACAACAAAATGACCGTGATGCTATAAAGACCGAGTGCTGACATGCAACTACACATAGACAATAACCCACAGATAAACCAAGGAATATGACTACCTAAATATGGTTCCAAATCAGAGACAACGATAAACAGCTGCCTCTGATTGAGAACCAATCTAGGCAACCATAGACATATAAACCCCTAGACAAGGTCCCTAGACAATACAAAACAATGACACACACCACCCTCGTCACACCTTGACCTAACCAAAATAATAAAGAAAACAAAGATAACTAAGGTCAGTGCGGGACACGCGGGCTATTGCTGTATTTCCATTCCTTCTGAAAAGGGAAATGAAATCGACAACTGAAGACTGATGTGAAGTACAAACAAAGATTTTTGAATTGTCTCTGGTCTTGTCCCAATAAGTTTTAAAACAAAGAACTGTCAAATTGTAAACTACAACCAACACTCTAAATGTTTACATTTGAATTGGTTTGCTACATCTGAGGAATGATTGGAATTTGACACAACAAGGAGACAGACTCTGAAAAACAATCTCACCTTGAGTTACCCACCCAGTCAATTGACTGTTTCATGGTTTCTAAAGTCTGGGCTGTATTCAACCCTCTCAAACTAGCATGTTGTTTTTTATCAAAAAGTAGGGATTCCTCCTCTTCTTCTTTTAAAAAGAGTGGGAAAATGTTTAAAATTGGTATTTTGATTATGGTACATAAATGCCATTGATAACAGATATTATCGACAGGTTCTCATTCAGGGTCTCAAAGTGCATTTGGATTTTGTGGTAGGACATTTAATAATTTTGTAATAGTGCCACTTGGTGTGTACTGAATGTTTTATCAAACATAACAATGAACTGGTACGGTTACAGTGAGTTGATATCCCAGTCTTACCCAAACAGTTATCTAATGGGTAGTGTTGTGTCTTTGGGTATTGTCTTTGGCTATGCCGGATTAAGTGATATGACATGCTATTCTATCAAATCATTTCTCCGTAATTAATATTACCTGATTGAGCTAATCATGTAAATGTAATTAACTAGAGAGTCGGGGGACCACGAAATAATATTTATAGAGCTGTTATCTTCCGAATAAACTCTTAAAGACCTAGTAATATTTTAAATCAATAGCAATCAATATTAACCGTCACCTTAATTCAGTCTCATCTGAAAGTTGTAAATTCTTGGTTATCTTCACAAACCCTGGCTAACAAGTTGAATCAGCAATACGAAATTGGGTTTAATTATTTATTTACTAAATACCTAACTAATCACACAGAATTACACGTACACATAATTAATCATAACTATAACTACGAACAAATTATGTCATAAAGGAAAACGTCCCTAGTGGGCGGAACAGATATGACAGCTTGTTACAGAAAAGAAAAGGGTCTGGGTTTGAGTGAAAGAGCGGGAAGACTGAGGAACAAAGGGCGAAGCTGTGCTACTATAAATACAGTATCTTATGCATTCTAAATTACCGCCCATTTGGAAAAGGAAAATGCAATAAATATTTACTCTGAGCTGCGCTTCGGTAGGTTGGTGGTAGATGGAAGGCCGTGTTGCTTTGGCCTTTGAAGAATGTCTCTGGTGGTCAATTGGATACGTTGTAGTAACGTAGTTGTGTGATAGACGGGATACTCTGTCTGGTCCTTCCTAACCCTCGTTTGCAGCTAACTCAACAGCTAGGAGGTATCACTTCTGTAGTGAATAAAAGCTCACGCTGATGTTGGCTTCATTCTGTAGCCATTACCTGAACCATTCTTTTTTTTGCTTGTTTTTTTGTTGTTGAATTTTACCCCTTTTTCTCCCCAATTTCGTGTTATCCAATTGTTTAGTAGCTACTATCTTGTCTCATCACTACAACTCCCGTACGGGCTCGATGAAGGTTGAAAGTCACGCATCCTCCGATACACAACCCAACCAAGCCGCACTGCTTCTTAACACAGTGCCATCCAACCCGGAAGCCAGCCACACCAATGTGTCAGGAGGAAACACTGTGCACCCGGCAACCTTGGTTAGCGCGCACTGCGCCCGGGCCACCACAGGAGTCGCTGGTGCGCGATGAGACAAGGATTTCTCTACCGGCCAAACCCTCCCTAACCCGGACGACGCTAGGCCAATTGTGTGTCGCCCTACGGACCTCTGGGTCGCGGCCGGTTACGACAGAGCCTGGGCGCGAACCCAGAGTCTCTGGTGGCACAGCTGGCGCTGCAGTACAGCGCCCTTAAAACCTCTTAAAGAGCGTGTGAATTTTTTCAGCCTTTTGTTAAAAATCACGCAAAATTTAAACGTCCTGCTACTCATGCCAGGAATATAGTATATGCATATGAATAGTATGTGTGAATAGAAAACACTCTGAAGTTTCTAAAACTGGTTAAATCATGTCTGTGACTATAACAGAACGTGTGTAGCAGGCAAATCCCCAAGGAAAACTGTTCACAAAAAAACAAAAACAAATATCCCTCCGCCAGTGCTCTGTATTGTCTATGGCAAGGGAAAATAGATAGCGCCCAGTTAACAGTTCCTACAGCTTCCACACGATGTCGCCAGTGTTGGGAATTGGGTTGAAGTTAATCCTTGGTGAAATGAGGAATAGGCACTTCCTGTCATCGGGTACACCGGGGGAAGTTATGAAAGAGAGAATATCGACCATGATTTCAAGACTTGCTGCTATTGAATACAGATCGCCCCGTGATCAATTTGATTGATTATTAACGTTTACTAATACCTAAAGTTGGATTACAAAAGTAGTTTGAAGTGTTTTGTCAAAGTTTATAGGCAACTTTTTTAATTAAAAAAAATTACGTTGCGTTTTGGAAAGCTGTTTTTTCCTGGATCAGACGGGCTTCATAAATTGACATTTTGGGTATACATGGACGGATTTAATCGAAAAAAAATACCCAATTGTGATGTTTATGGGACATATTGGAGTGCCAACAAAGAAGCTCGTCAAAGGTAATGAATGTTTTATATTTTATTTCTGCCTTTTGTGTAGTGCCGGCTACGCTAATTCTTTTGTTTACATCCCCATCAGGTATTTCTGGGGGGGTTGCATGCTATCAGATAATAGCTTCTCATGCTTTCGCCGAAAAGCATTTTAAAAATCTGACATGTTGGCTAGATTCACAACGAGTGTAGCTTTAATTGAGTACCCTGCATGTGTTCTTTAATGAAAGTTTGAGTTTTATCGAGTACTATTAGTTGTCACTCTGAAATTTCCCCTGATATTGATCCCTGTACAGGGACAGCAGCCATAACAAGTTTTAACCACTGCGCCACCCGGGAGGCCTTATCTGAAACATTCTGACATCGGACCATTGTCCTCACATCCTCGGAACAGGAGGTTATATTGTCGTCAATGCTTTATATAGGAAGGGAGAGGAGGGCGTGTTTGAAAAGTTTAATAGCCCATGTCCCTTCACAGGGGTGGGCCACTGATTGAGCAGAGCCCTACCTTATGAAAACCCACATCTCACATTTTAGAAGCTAAAATCACATTTCATCCCATCACGAATCATTTCATATTCAAACATTTAAATTGAACAACAATTCTATGTGAATCCGATAACTCTGATGTGTAGACTTTCCACTGTAGAGTTTATGTCATCTTAGCATTGATGAGAATGTCTCAGATGACAACCAAACTGACATCATATTCATTAAGTACCAACGCATATGTTCAATTGGTCGGATTACCAGAATATAGTTAATTTCCCCCCACCTTCAGATGTTCCCAGAATCTCTATGTTAACCAAGGGTTTTGCAAATGTAACATCAGTAGGGTAGAGAGAGGAAAAAGGGGGGCAGAGGTATTTATGACTGTCATAAACCTACCCCCAGGCCAACGTCATGACAGTAGCTTGATTGAGTAAGGCAGGAACATGCACACCATTTCATTTCCACCAAAGTTTGGGGAGTTATATCTTTCATAATAAAAGTAATTTTGGTAAATGCTCTACCTACAGCAAAACAAAACAGGATTTGTATCCAAAGTGTCTGAGCATAGCACCTAAATTAATTTAGGCTAATGTAAATAGTGTTTATTAAATGCATTACTTCTGCAGATGTCATAATTGTATTTGAAGGTCATAACAGGTTTGAGGAACTATTAAGGAGAATTGATCTATTTGTACAAAACTGTAATTAGGTTTGCACCACAAAAAACAAATGGCTAAAATGTGTCTGCACTGCAGACTACCTTTAAGATAACTCTCTTTGCCAGACATGTTTTGTAATTAGCTTTTCTCCTCCATTTGAATACTCAATAACATGGAGTTTGAGTGATGGTAGAGAAGATAATGACACTTATCTGTAATGCTTTTTTTTGTCCACAAAAATAATCCTGTCATTCAGAGAGGGGATTAAAACAAGTAAGTGTTTCTGTCGCAAGTAATCACCAGCCTGAGAAGGACGTTCCCTCACAAAATTGTAAGAGTGCAGTACCTGTAGTTTTAAACCTAGCTTCCAACTAACTTTGAATCTTTTTGTAGTAAACAAGGTTATGTTGGATGAACCAATACAATTACACTAAGTAACTCAGTTAAACTGTTTATACACTTCTCCAGGCATTGTGGAATCTGATCATCTGTGCAGACCTGGAATACCCTTCAGTATCACTAGGGTTTTCTTACCCTTATTGTGGAAACAAAACAAAAACTTGGGATGTTTGTCCACATTAGTTAAGGTACATGTAAGAGACTTGAGTGAGTCAGAGTCCTAAGAGGATGTCTTGTTTTCTCTCATGCGAAACAATGCAGCCTCTCTCCCACTGACGTGGCCCTCGGGGCCCAGACACTGGCGCCTGGCTGTGGACACATGATGGACAGCTTTATGGGGCCTAGCTTTGCACGTGTCACATTGGAAGATGTAACTGTCCTTGACAGCTTGTTTGTTCTGATTCCACCTGGATGGTCTCACCCCTGAACTGCACTCAGGCCAGACAGGACACTCACGGTACACTGACCAAAAACGATTGTATAACCGTGCCAAATACGTCACTGATGTTGAGTTGGAGGAATATCTCAATACATTGTCAGTAAGAAAGGAAAGTAGCTTGCTCACTTGATGACATGGAGAAAATTAAACAGATATCTCACAACAAAGAAGATTTGTTCCCTTGTGCGTTAATGTTCATCTCAATGCAATAATACCATAAAGATAAATATTTTCAATAGCTCTGTGAGACATGGGGCCGAACAAGGTTCACTGTCAGCTGAATTGGTCAAACCGTTCAGCAAGTGTGTGCATTTTGTGAGCAGCTGCATTTGTCTAACAGAAGTGTAGGAATGTGTGTCTGAGTGTTTGTGTGTGTGTGTCAATTGGTAAAGATAAGTGTTCGAGCACAATATGACAAAACCTGCCTTGATGTGCATGCTACAGGGGCCTTTCGCGTTTACTGGTGTTACCGGGTGAGGGAGGGAGATGACAAACACATCAGGCTGCTTCGGGTGGACAGGTCAGTAAATATACAGTCAGCCTTGGTGAAAACCACAACAAACTCAACCACCCCCACCCTCCTCCCCTCAACACCCTGTGGTGATCCTGTGGGAGAGGTGGGTTATCTGTAATCTTAAAGGACCTTGTTTCAAATGTAGTGTATATCCACATCCAATGACTTGCAGGTGCTGGCTACAAAAGATAAACTGTTTCTAAGGCACTTGCATTAAACATACAGTACCAGGCAAAGTTTAGACACACCTACTCATTCAAGAGTTTTTCTTTATTTTACTATTCTACATTGTAGAATAATTGTGAAGACATCAAAACTATGAAATAACACTTGTGGAATCATGTAGTAACCAAAAAAGTGTCAAACAAATCAAAATATATGATATATTTTAGATTCTTCGAAGTAGCCATACTTTGCAATGATGACAACTCATCTGAAACCATCTCAATCCTGTTGAGGTCGGGTGATTGTGGAGGCAAGGTCATCTGATGCATCACTCCATCACTCTCCTTCTTGATCAAATAGCCCTTACACAGCCTGGACGTGTGTTTTGGGCCATTGACCTGTTGAAAAACAAATGAAAGTCCCACTAAGCGAAAACCAGATGGGAAGGTGTATCGCTGCAGAATGCTGTGGTAGCCATACTGGTGCCTTGAATTCTACATAAATCACAGACAGTGTCACCAGAAAAGCACCCTCACACCATCATACCTCCTCTTCCGTTCTTCACAGGGGGAACCACACATGCTGAGATCATCTGTTCACCCACTCTGCATATCACAAAAAAGCGGCGTTTGGAACCAAAAATCTCAAAGTACAGATTTCCACCAGTCTAATGTCCATTGCTCATGTTTCTTGGCCCAAGCAAGTCTCTTCTTCTCACATGTCCTTTAGTTGTGGTTTCTTTGCAGAAATTTGACCATGAAAGCCTGATTCACGCAGTTTCATCTGAACAGTTGATGTTGAGATGTGTCTGTTACTTGAACTCTGTGAAGCATTTATTTGGGATGCAATTTCCAAGGCTGGTAACTCTAATGAACTCATCCTCTGCAGCAGAGGTAACTCTGGGTCTTCCTTTCCTGTGGAGGTCCTCATGAGAGCTAGTTTCATCATAACGCTTGGTGGTTTTTGCGACTGCACTTGAAGAAACTTTTGGTTCTTTACATTTTCCGAATTGACTGACCTTCATGTCTTAAAGTAAGGATGGGTTGTCGTTTCTCTTTGCTTATTTGAGCTGTTCTTGCCATAATATGGACTTGGTCTTTTACCAAATAGGGTTATCTTCTGTATACCAAGCCTACCTTTTCACAACATAAGCGATTGGCTCAAATGCATTAAGAAGGAAAGAAATACCACAAATTAACATTTAGCAAGGCACACCTGTTAATTGAAATACATTCCAGATGACTACCTCATGAAGCTGGTTGAGAGAATGCCAAGATTGTGCAAAGCTGTCATCAAGGCAAAGCTTGGCTACTTTGAAGTATCTCAAATATCAAACATATTTAGATTTGTTTAACACTTTTTTGGCTACTACATGATTCCATATGTATTGTCTTCACTCTTATTGATGTCTTCACTATTGTTCTACAATGTAGCAAATAGTAAAAAATAAAGAAAAACCCTGGAATGAGTGTGTCCAAACTTTTGACTGTTGCTGTAGATCAAAAGATAAAACGGTATATATATAATATAATATAATATTGTTACACCACTACCAATCTACAACACAAAATATATGATACCGCCATACAACAATATTACAATGTACGTGTGTGTAGAGTGTGTGTGCTAGCACTCATGTGCATATGTGTATTTCTGTACCTATGTGTGTGTGTGTGTGTGTGTGTGTGTCTTCACAGTCCATAAGGTGTATTTGTATCTGTTTTTTAAAATCTGATTCCAATGCTTGGATCAGTTACCTGATGCGGAATAGAGTACCATGTAGTCATGGCTCTATGTAGTATTGTGCACCTCTAAAAGTGTGTTCTGGAGTTGGAGATTGGTGGCATGTCTTGTGGGGTGTGCATGGGTGTCCAAGCTGTGTGCTAGTAATTTAAACAGACAGCTTGGTGCATTCAGCTTGTCAACACTTCTTACAAAAACAAGAAGTGATGAGTCAATCTCTCCCCCATTTTGAGCCATGAAAGATTGACATGCATATCATTCATGTTAACTCTACGTGTACATTTAAGGGCCATTCTAGCTGTCCTGTTCTGAGCCAATTGTAATTTTCCTAATTCCCTCTTTTTGGCACCTGACTACACAACTGAACAGTAGTCGAGGTGTGACAAAACTAGGGCCTGTAGGACCTGACTTGTTGATAGTGTTGTTAAGGACAGACTTCTCCCCATCGTAGATACTGTTGTATCAACATGTTTTGACCATGACAGTTTACAATTCAGGGTTTAGTCACCTGAACAAGCAGTTTAGTCACCCGAATTTGCTCAATTTCCACATTATTCAATATAAGATTTAGGTTTTAAGTTTTTGAAATATTTAGGACCAACTTATTCCTTGCCACCCATTCTGAAACTAACTGCAACTCTTTGTTATTAAGTGTTGCAGTCATTTCAGTCACTGTAGTAGCTGATATGTATAGTGTTGAGTCATCCGCATATGTAGACACATTGATTTCACTCAAACACAGTGGCATGTTATTAGTAAAGATTAAGGGGAAAAAAGTAAGGGGCATAGACAGCTGCTCTGGGGAATTCCTGATTCTACCTGGATTATGTTGGAAAGGCTTCCATTAAAAAACACCTTCTGCGTTCTGTTAGACAGGTACAGTGGGGCAAAAAAAGTATTTAGTCAGCCACCAATTGTGCAAGTTCTCCCATTTAAAAAGATGAGAGAGGCCTGTAATTTTCATCATAGGTACACTTCAACTATGACAGACAAAATGAGAAATATGATTTTTAATGAATTTATTTGCAAATTATGGTGGAAAATAAGTATTTGGTCAATTGGTCAATAACAAAAGTTTATCTCAATACTTTGTTATATACCCTTTGTTGGCAATGACAGAGTTCAAACGTTTTCTGTAAGTCTTCACAAGGTTTTCACACACTGTTGCTGATATTTTGGCCCATTCCACCATTCAGATCTCATCTAGAGCAGTGATTTTTTGGGGCTGTTGCTGGGCAACCCGAACTTTCAACTGCCTCCAAAGATTTTCTATGGGGTTGAGATCTGGAGACTGGCTAGGCCACTCCAGGACCTTGAAATGCTTCTTACGAAGCCACTCCTTCGTTGCCCGGGCGGTGTGTTTTTGGGATCATTTTCAAGCTGAAACACTCCGCCACGTTTCATCTTCAATGCCTTGCTGATGGAAGGAGGTTTTCACTCAAAATCTCACGATACATGGCCCCATTCATTCTTTCCTTTACACGGATCAGTCGTCCTGGTCCCTTTGCAGAAAAACAGCCCCAAAGCATGATGTTTCCACCCCCATGCTTCACAGTAGGTATGGTGTTCTTTGGATGCAACTCAGCATTCTTTGGGCTCCAAACACGAAAAGTTGAGTTTTTACCAAAAAGTTATATTTTGGTTTCATCTGACCATATGACATTCTCCCAATCTTCTTCTGGATCATCCAATACTCTCTATCAAACTTCAGACGGGCCTGGACATGTACTGGCTTAAGCAGGGGGACACGTCTGACACTGCAGGATTTGAGTCCCTGGCGGCGTAGTGTGTTACTGATGGTAGGCTTTGTTGCTTTGGTCCCAGCTCTCTGCAGGTCATTCACTAGGTCCCCCCGTGTGGTTCTGGGATTTTTGCTCACCGTTCTTGTGATCATTTTGACCACACGGGGTGAGATCTTGCGTGGAGCCCCAGATCGAGGGAGATTATCAGTGGTCTTGTATGTCTTCCATTTCCTAATAATTGCTCCCACAGTTGATTTCTTCAAACCAAGCTGCTTATCTATTGCATATTCAGTCTTCCCAGCCTGGTGCAGGTCTACAATTTTGTTTCTGGTGTCCTTTGACAGCTCTTTGGTCTTGGCCATGGTGGAGTTTGGAGTGTGACTGTTTGAGGTTGTGGACAGGTGTCCTTTATACTGATAACAAGTTCAAACAGGTGCCATTAATACAGGTAACGAGTGGAGGACAGAGGAGCCACTTAAAGAAGAAATTACCGGTCTGTGAGAGTCAGAAATCTTGCATGTTTGTAGGTGACCAAATACTTATTTTCCACCATAATTTGCAAATAAATTCATAAAAAATCCTACAATGTGATTTTCTGGATTTTTTTCCCTCATTTTGTCTTTCACAGTTGAAGTGTACCTATGATGACAATTACAGGCCTCTCTCATATTTTTAAGTGGGAGAACTTGCACAATTGGTGGCTGACTAAATACTTTTTGCCCCACTGTAACTATTTGTCCACAATATAGCAGATTGTGTACAGCCATAATACACACATTTTTCCAACAGCAGACTGTGATCGATAATGTCAAAAACCACACTGAAGTCTAACAAAACAGCCCTCACAATCTTTTTATTTTCAATTTCTCTCAGCCAATCGTCAGACATTGAATTGTCCTTCCCTATAAGCATGTTGAAAGTCTGTTGTCAATTTGTATACTGTAAAATAGCATGGTATCTGGTCAAACACAATTTTTTCCAAAAGTTTACTAAGGGTTGGTAACAGGCTGATTAGTCGGCTAAACTATTCTTAGTTAGAGGAATAACGTTTGCTTCCCACCAGGCCTGAAAGCACACACTTTCTAGGAGGCTTAAATTGAAGATATGGCAATTAGGAGTAGCAATATCGAGTAGCAATATCGTTTCCTATTATGCTCAGTAATTTTCCATCCAAATTGTCTGACCCCGGTGGCTTGTCATTGACAACAATAATTTTTTCACATCTTACGCACTTTACGGATTAAAACGTTTGTCTTCATCATATGATCAGTTTTACTTAGATATGTAGTGTCAGCATTTGATTCTGGCATGTCATATCTAAGTTTGCTAATCTTGCCAATTAAAAAAATCATGAAAGAAATTGACAATATCAGGTGGTTTTGTGATGAATGAGCCAGTGAATGATGTAGCTGAGATTGTATTTTTGCCCAAATTTCATTTAAGGTGCTCCAGAGATTTTAACTGTCATTCTTTTTATAATGAATCTTCGTTTCACATTATAGTTCCTTCTTTTTTTTATTGAGTTTATTCAATTTGCAGCATGTTTGCTAATCGGTTGTGCAGCCAGACATATCTCCTTTTGCCTCAACCATACAATTTTTAAATTCCTCATCAATCAATGGGTATTTAACCATTTTTAAAAAGATTTTCTTAATGGATGTATGCTTCTTAGTGACTGGAATAAGCAATAAATGTGTCAATGTGCAGTCTGGTTGCTCCTCATTACACACCACAGAGCAACAAATATTACTTAAATCAACAACATAGTATAAAATGTTCCAGTGTGTTCCAGTGTGCTTGGGGTCATTGTCCATTTGGAAGACCCATTTGCGACCAAGCTTTAACTTCCTGACTGATGTCCTGAGATGTTGCTTCAGTATATCCAAATAATCTTCCACCCTCATGATGTTATCTATTTTGTGACACCATCCTGCAGCAAAGCATCCCCACAACATGATGCTGTCACCTCCGTGCTTCACGGTTGGGATGGTGTTCTTTTGCTTGCAAGCCTCCCCCTTTTTCCTCTAAACATAATGATGGTCAATATGGTCAAACAGTTCTATTTTTGTTTCATCAGGCTAGAGGACATTTCTCCAAAAAGTATGATCTTTGTCCTTATGTGCAGTTGCAAATCATAGTCTGGCTTATTCATGGTGGAGTTGGAGCAGTGGCTTCTTCCTTGCTGAGCGGCCTTTCAGGTTATGTTATTTCAGGTTATGTTGATATAGGTCTCGCCAGGTCGCAGTTGCAAATGAGAACTTGTTCTCAACTAGCCTACCTGGTTAAATAAAGGTGAAATGAAAAAAAAAATACTGTGGATATAGATACTTTTGTACCTGTTTCATCCAGCATCTTCACAAGGTCCTTTGCTGTTGTTCTGGAATTGATTTACACTTTTCGCACCAAAGTACGTTCATCTCTAGGAGACAGAACGCGTCTCCTCCCTGAGCAGTATGACGGCTGCGTGGTCCCATTGTGTTTATACTTGCACACTATTGTTTGTACAGATGAACGTGGTACCTTCAGGTGTTTGGAAATTGCTCCCAAGGATGAACCAGACTTGTGGAGGTCTACAATCTTTTTTCTGAGGTCTTGGCTGATTTGTTTTGATTTTCCCATGATGTCAAGCAAAGAGGCACTGAGTTTGAAGGTAGGCCTTGAAATACATCCACAGGTACACCTCCAATTGACTCAAATTATATCAATTAGCCTATCAGAAAATTCTGAAGCCATGACATAATTTTCTGGAATTTTCCAAACTGTTTAAAGGCATAGTCAACTCAGTGTATGTAAACTTCTGACCCACTAGAATTGTGATACTGTAAATTGTAATTGAAATAATCTGTCTGTAAACAATTGTTGGGAAAATTACTTGTGTCATGCACAAAGTAGATGTCCTAACCGACTTTCCAAAACTGTAGTTTGTTAACAAGATATTTGTGGAGTGGTTGATAAACAGGTTTTAATGACTCCAACAAGTGTATGTAAACTTCTGACTTCAACTGTACCTTCCTTCAGTATTCCAGGTAAGAAAGGAACTCCCAAAGCTGATTCAACAGAACTTCGAGAGCTTCGCAACGATGCTACAGTTTTCCTTAAAGCTCCTTTCGCTGTATTAGAAGTAGCTGAATTACAGACTTCACTCAACAGTCACCCCCTTTGCCTAGAGAACCCCCACCATGCCGACTTCTACCTCCACAGGCAATGTGCAGTCCACCGTGGGGTGGGTGTGCGCTTTCAGAAAAGTCCCCCGGTTTCAATTCCGTCTCCACTCATGCACATTCACAAGGCATATCATTAAACACAATAGGGTTTTTATCATGGGCTGTCATGAAATACCGCTGGATTTGCATTAGAATTTAATTTGGCGTACTGAAGCTCACACATCTAAGAACCCCCGCTCTATTTCTCTCTTTCACTCTCACACACACACAAAGGTATATACTGTATGCTATGTTTCCAGTTAAGGGAGGTTTGGACTACTGTAAGGCCCAAGCTATTGCACTGAGCATTTTATATTATTTCTTATGAATTTCCCCAAAAAATAAATAGCAAGTAATTTTTCAGCTTCAGCAACTTTGTAATTCAAAGTTGTGTGTCACTGTCAACTATCCAGTGTGTAAGTCCAGCTTGATCCAAACCAATGGTCCATAGTTCTGTAGATCACCTTGGTTACGTTTTATGTTCAGGCAAATAAATCTGAACCCTACATTTGGCTTTTAAATTCAAACCAGATACACCCGCAGGCCAAAGTTATATTTAAAAACGAAGTAAGAGGTTGCTGCTCTCACTCTCTCTTTCCCACAATCTTCTTTTTGCCGGAGTAATCCAGACTCCATTTCACAGACAAAATATCCTCTATAGCAACTGTCAAAGTGTTTACCCAGTGGCTTGAGTCTATCTGAAGCTTGACATCTAATATAAAAAACTGCCCTGCAGAGACAGGGAGAGAGTTTCCACAGACAGTCAGTCTCACTCACCAGGGAGCGTTGGCAAAGTGGCTGAACAGCAAACGCCATCCACAAAAACCTAGAGACTATCTGTAGACAAGTATGCTCAGACACCCAGAACCAAGATCTTGCTTAATTTCGTCAGATGCTCGATTAAGTTCTGGGGGGAGATGTGTTATAATATGTACTGAGACCAGCGAAGTCTATACCCCTCTAAACGAAAACTCAGCCAGTTTTGTGCAAGTTTATGGGCCAAATGTGTCCTCCCCTTCTGAAATATGAAAGATGTGAACACCTTGTCCAAATGATCAGTGACGAAAAATCTGTGTACCGGAACAAAGTTCCTCGTTAGTCGTCACATCCCACAGTCTGTGGACAGATGTTACTACCGTTTATGTTCCGTGCATCTGCCCACAAAAGATTAGAGAAGAAGTGCACAACACATACAATGCCTTCATAAAGCTGTCATTAGACGGACATAACATTCCATGCCAGTTAAAGAGCGACTGTATGGACCTATTTCACATGTTTCTCTGTTGCTCATGAAGAGAAACTAGATTTCAGTCTTTAGGGTTTGGTTCAATGTGGCAGTCTCTTATGCTTGTCCCCATGTGAACAAAGTCAGTACCACTTCCTCAAAATCAGAATGAATCATAGATAACTAAAGAAATCTGTAATAACCCATGAAACACAACATATTTCAATGACAGGGGTTATCTTTACTCATGACATGTTATGAGTGGTGTTATGATCACCATTAGTGCCTTTTGAAGATTATGTGTTTGAGTCACAGAAACGTCAACATTGACAAACAACACTCATAAAAATCGGCCATTGATGCATGATAACAGTGTTAACATTGATAATGCTGTTGCGCCTTCTGCGTGGTGCAGTGGTCTAAGGCAGTGCTAGCAGGCCCTGTCGCAGCCGGCCGCGACCGGGGGGTCCATGTGGCGACGCACAATTGGCCTTGCGTCGTCCGGGTTAGGGAGGGTTTGGCCAGCACGGATATTCTTGTCTCATCACGCACTAGCGACTCCTGTGGCGGGCCGGGCGCAGTGCACGCTGACCAGGTCGCCAGGTGTACGGTGTTTCCTCCGACACATTGGTGCGGCTGGCTTCCGGGTTGGATGTGCATTGTGTCAAGAAGCAGTGGGTTGTGTTTCGGAGGACGCATGGCTCTCGACCTTTGCCTCTCCCGTGTCTGTGCAGGATTTGCAGCGATGAGACAAGACATACTACTAATTGGATACCACGAAATTGGGGAGAAAAAGGGGTTAAAAAAAGGAGGACAATGCTGTTGCAACAAATCAGAGGAACTGGAGGAGTATTGATAATGCATGCAAAACATGTAGTTCTCATCCTATACTCCTGCACAATATGTTACTATGCAGCCCTTTTCTGGCACAAAGCTACGATGCACAACAATGAAAAGGTAAGGGATTGGAACAAAAGGATCATTCTCAACCCATTATTTTAAACTGGACAGTGCATTTAAAAAGGCACTAAAACAAATAGTTATTTCAAAAATGCATAATAGGGGCTGAGACTGTAAAAGACATCATTGTCCCAATATACATTTGGAATTACACCAGACTAAATAAAACTGAGTAAAATAAAATACAAATTCAGTTTTTTAGACAGTTTATTCACCATGTGTAGAGCTGGGTGCCACTAAATGTACATGCTTTTACAACCTTTAGGATTTCTATGCAAAGGAAACCGCCACTTGAGTAGCATCACATTTTAGAACACACACACGCGCACACATGCACACACGCGCACACACACACCCACCCACACACACACACACACACACACAAACAAACCGACTATATAGGGGACTTATATCCAATTAGCTTGGTTATTAATTAAATGAAGCGCTCCTGTGAGCGCTTCAGGGGGCAACTAGTGAGATGGCTTTGGACACACAGAGACAATAAGGTGATTATACTGGACGGCCATAATACCCATCCAGGGTTCTCATCTCTCCCTGCTCTGCTTCTCTGGTACACTGGAGCCTCGGAGGGTGTGTTCATGTGTGTGCGCATGTGCGTGTGGTGTGAGCGTGGTGTACTGGGAAGAGGAGTTGTAGGACTGCTGAGGGGAAAATGAAAGATGAGATTATGGTTGCACACTTTAAAAGCCATCTATGAACACATTATAAACATGTACAGTGGCCTGCGAAAGTATTCACCCCCCTAGGCATATTTCTTATTTTGTTGCCTTACAACCTGGAATTAAAATGGATTATTTTGGGGGTTTGCATCATTGGCGGCAGGTAGCCTAGTTGTTAGAGCATTGGACTTGTAACCGAAAAGTTGCAAGATCGAATCCCCGAGCTGACAAAGTAAAAATCTGTCGTTCTGCCCCTGAACCCACTGTTCCGAGGCTGTCATTGAAAATAAGAATTTGTTCTTAACTGACTTGCCTAGTTAAATAAAGGTCAAATAAAAACATTTATTTACACAACATGCCTACCACTTTGAAGATGAAAAATATTATTTATTGTGAAGCAAACAAGAAATAAGACAAAGAAACAGAAAACATGAGCGTGCATATCTATTCACCCCCCCCCCCAAAGTCAATACTTTGTAGAGCCACCTTTCACAGCAATTACAGCTGCAAGTCTCTTAGGGTATGCCTCTATAAGCTTTGCACATTCTTGCCCATTCTTCAAAACTGCTCCAGCTCCTTCAAGATGGATGGGTTCTGCTGGTGTACAGCAATCTTTATGTCATACCACAGATTCTAAATTGGATTGAGGTCTTGGCTGTGACTAGGCCATTCCAAGACATATAAATGTTTCCATTTAATCCACTCGAGTGTTGTTTTAGCAGTAAGCTTAGGGTCATTGTCTTGCTGGAAGGTTAACCTCTGTCCCAGTCTCAAATCACTGGAAGACTGAAACAGGTTTCCTTCAAGAATTTCCTTGTATTTAGCGTCATCCATCAATTCTGACCAGTTTCCCAGTCTCTGCCGATGAAAAACATCCACACAGCATGATGTTGCCACCACCATGCTTTCCTGTGGGGATGGTATTCTCGGGGTGATGAGAGGTGTTGGGTTTGAGCCATACATAGCATTTTCCTTGATGGCCAAAAATCATCATTTTATTCTCATCTGACCAGAGTACCTTCTTCCATATGTTTTTTTTTCTTTAGGCAATGGATTTTTTCAAGCCACTCTTCCGTAAAGCCCAGCTCTGTGGATTGTACGGCTTCAATTGGTCCTATGGACAGATACTCCAATCTCCGCTGTGGAACTTTGCAGCTCTTTCAGTGTTATCTTTGGTCTCTTTGTGGCCTCTCTGATCAACGCTCTCCTCTCCTGGTCTGTGAGTTTTGGTGGGCGGTCCTCTCTTGGCAGGTTTGTTGTGGTGCCATATTCTTTCCATTTTTAATAATGGATTTAATGGTGCTCCGTTGGATGTTCAAAGTTTCTGATATTTTTTATAACCCAACCCTGATCTGTACTTCTCTGCAACTTTGTCCCTGACCTGTTTGGAGAACTCCTTGGTCTTCATGGTGCCGCTTGCTTGGTGGTGCCCCTTGTTTAGTGGTGTTGCAGACTCTGGGGCCTTTCAGATCAGGTGTATACATACTGAGATCATCTGACAGATCATGTAACACTTAGATTGCACACAGGTGGACTTTATTTATCTAATTATGTGACTTCTGAAGGTAATTGGTTGCACCAGATCTTATTTAGGGGCTTCATCGCAAAGGGGGTGGATACATATGCACACACCACACCACAGTTTTTTATTTATTACAATTTTTTGAAACATGTAATTCTTTTAATTTCACTTCACCAATGTTGACTATTTTGTGTATGTCCATTAAATTAAATCCAAATAAAAATCCATTTAAATTACAGGTTGTAAAGCAACAAAATAGGTAAAAAGCCAAGGGGGATGAATACTTTTGCAAGGCACTGTATGTATTTCTCAACCCGTCAGTAGAAGATGCCTGGTTGCACTTTAAAAGTGCCTTCCTCTCCATTTTAAATAAGCATGCCCCATTCAAAAAATGTAGAACTAAGAACAGATATAGCCCTTGGTTCACCCCAGACTTGACTGCCCTTGACCACAAAAACATCCTGTGCGTTCTGCATTAGCATCGAGTAGCCCTCGCGATATGCAACTTTTCAGGGAAGTCAGGGACCAATACACTCATTCAGTTAAGAAAGCTACGGCTACCTTTTTCGAACAGAAATTTGCATCCTGTAGCGCTAATTTTGGGACACTGTAAAGTCCATGGAGAATAAGAGCCCCTCCTCCCAGCTGCCCACTGCACTGAGGGTAAGAAACATTGTCACCTCTGATAAAACTACGATAACAGATAGTTTCAATAAGCATTTTTCTACGGCTGGCCGTGCTTTCCACCTGGCTACCCCTACCCCGGCCAATATCTCAGCAAACACTGCAGAAACTTGCCGAAGCTCCCTCCACCCGCTTCTCCTTCACCCAAATCCAGACAACTGATGTTCTGAAAGAGCTGCAAAATCTGGATCCCTATAAAACAGCTGGGCTAGACAATCTGGACCCTCTCTTTCAAAAATCTTCAGCCGAAATTGTTGTAACCCCTATTACTAGCCTATTCAACCTCTCTTTTGTATCATCTGAGATCCCCAAAGATTGGAAAGCTGCCGCGGTCATCCCCCTCTTCAAAGGGGAGACACTCTAGACCCAATCTGTTATAGACCTAAATTCATCAAAAAAAATAAACTACCCTTTTTCAGGGCCCTGTATTTCAAAGATAATTTGTAAAAATCCAAATAACTTCATAGATCTTCATTGTAAAGGGTTTAAACACTGTTGCCCATGCTTGTTCAATTAACCATAAACAATTTTGAACATGCCCCTGTGGAGATGTAGTTAAGACGTTAACAGCTTACAGACAGTAGGCAATTAAGGTCACAGTTATGAAAACGTAGGACACTAAAGAGGCCTGACTCTGAAAACTACTGACTCTGAAAAACACCAAAAGAAAGATGCCCAGGGTCCCTGCTCATCAACGTGCCTCAGGCATGCTGCAAGGAGGCATGAGGACTGCAGATGTGGCTAGGGCAATAAATTGCAATGTCTGTACTGTGAGACACCTAGGACAGCACTACAGTGAGAGAGGATGGACAGCTGATCGTCCTCGCAGTGGCAGACCACATGTAACAACACCTGCACAGTTGCTCCAGGAATGCACAATCCCTCCATCAGTGCTCAGGCTGTCCGCAATAGGATGAGAGAGGCTGGATTGAGGGCTTGTTGGCCTGTTGTAAGGCAGGTCCTCACCAGACTTCACCGGCAACAACGTTGTGCCTATGGGCACAAACCTACCGTCGCTGGACCAGACAGGACAGGCAAAAAAGTGATCTTCACTGACGAGTTGCCGTTTTGTCTCACCAGGGGTGATGGTCGGATTCACGTTAAGTGTCGAAGGAATGAGCGTTACACCGAGGCCTGTACTCTGGAGCAGGATTGATTTGGAGGTGGAGGGTCCATCATGGTCTGGGGCGGTGTGTCACAGCATCATTGGACTGAGCAGGATGTCATTGCAGGCAATCTCAACGCTGTGACTTACAGGGACGACATCCTCCTCCCTCATGTGGAACCCTTCCTGCAGGCTCATCCTGACATGACCCTTCAGCATGACATTACCACCAGCCATACTGCTCGTTCTGTGTGTGATTTCCTGCAAGACAGGAATGTCAGTGTTCTGCCATGGCCAGCGAAGAGCCCAGATCTCAATCCATTGAGCACATCTGGGACCTGTTGGATCGGAGGGTGAGGGCAAGGGCCATTCCCCCAGAAATGTCCGGGAAGAGGGGAATAAAATCTCACAGCAAGAACTGGCAAATCAGTCCATGATGAGGAGATGCACAGCAGCACTTAATGCAGCTGGTGGCTACACCAGATACTGACTTTTAATTTAGATTTTGACCCCCCTTTTGTTCAGGGACACATTTTTCCATTTCTGTTAGTCACATGTCTGTGGAACTTGTTCAGTTTATGTCTCAGTTGTTGAGTCATGGTACGTTCATACAAATATTTACACATGTTATGTTTGCTGAAAATAAATGCAATTGACAGTGAGAGGACATTTCTTTTTTTTCTGAGTTTATATCCATCCTTCCCTGCCTTTCTAAAATCTTCAATAGCCAAGTTAACAAACAGATCACCGACTATTTAGAATCCACCCTACTTTCTCCACTATGCATTCTGGTTTCCGAGCTGGTCATGGGTGCACCTCAGCCACGCTCAAGGTCCTAAACAATATCATAACCTCCATCAATGAAAGACAGTACTTTGCAGCCGTCTTCATCGACCTGGCCAAGGCTTTCGACTCTGTCAATCACCACATTCTTATTGGCAGACTCAATAGCCTTGGCATCTCAAATGACTGCCTCGCCTGGTTCACCAACTACTTCTCAGATAGAATTCAGTGTGTCAAATCAGAGGGCCTGTTGTCCGGACAACTAGCATTCTCTATTGGGGTGCCACAGGGTTCAATTCTCGGGCCTTCTCTTTTCTCTGTATATATCAATGATGTCGCCCTTGATGCTGGTGATTCTCTGATCCACCTCTACGCAGACTACACCATTCTGTATACATCCGGCCCTTGTTTGGACACTGTGCTATCAAACCTCCTAACGAGCATCAATGCCATACAACACTCCTTCCCGAGGCCTCCAACTGCTTTTAAATGCAAGAAAAACCAAGTGCATGGTCTTCAACTGATTGCTGCCCGTACCCTCCAGCCCGACTAGCATCGCTACTCTGGACGGTCTTGACCTAGAATATGTGGACAACTACAAATACCTAGGTGTCTGGTTAGACTGTAAACTCTCCTTCCAGACTCACATTAAGCATCTCCAATCCAAAATTACATCTAAAATCGGCTTCCTATTTCGCAACAAAGTCTCCTTCACTCATGCTGCCAAAGATACCCTCGTAAAACTGACTATCCTACCGATCCTTGACTTCGGCGATGTCATTTACAAAATAGCCTCCAACACTCTACTCAGCAAACTGGATGCAGTCTATCACAGTGCCATCTGTTTTTGTCACCAAAGCCCCATATACTACCCACCACTGCGACCTGTTTGCTCTCGTTGGCTGGCCCTCACTACATATTCGTCACCAAACCCACTGGCCACAGGTCATCTATACGTTTTTGCTAGGTAAAGCCCCACCTTATCTCAGCTCACTGGTCAACATAGCAACACCCACCCGTAGCACGCGCTCCAGCAGGTATATTTCACTGGTCATCCCCAAAGCCTTTCCTTACAGTTCTCTGCTGCCAATGACTGGAACGAATTGCAAAAATCACTGAAGCTGGAGTCTTATATCTCCCTCTCTAACTTTAAGCATCAGCTGTCAGAACAGCTTACCGATCACTGTACCTGTACACAGCCAATATGTAAATAGCACACCCAACTACCTCATCCCCATTTTGTTACTTACCCTCTTGCTCTTTTGCACCCCAGTATCTATATTCTTTACTTGCACATCATCATCTGCACATCTGTCATTCCAGTGTAAATGCTAAATTGTAATGATTTCACATCCATGGCCTATTTACTGCCGAACCTCCCTACTCTTCTACATTTGCACACACTGTACATATATTTTTCTATTATGTTATTGACTGTATGTTTGTTTAACTCTCTGTTGTTGATTTGTCGCACTGCTTTGCTTTATCTTGGCCAGGTCGCAGTTGTAAATGAGAACTTGTTCTCGACTGGCCTACCCGGTTAAAATTCATGTTTGCTTTTATAGAGAGAGAGCATTAAAGGATACATCTGCAATTAGTACATCCAATAGTGGCAGGGTGGCCCTTTACTGATGTTTGAACTGCCCCTTTAAGCCCATAGTGTCAGCTGAGCTCACCGGTCATTTCAGTAACACTTTCTATGAACCCACTATTTATAATGCATTTATAGCATTGTACAGCAATTATAACAGTCGGCTACACAAACCCGTTTTGGTGATTTCTTGTATATCACCAAAATATATCAATCACAGCACTATTTTGGACTTATTCAGCAGTTTTTACCTGATTAAGTCCAATACCACTGGAAAAGAATGTTGAAAGTTCTATTTATATTCCTTAAACTGAAGTTGAAAGCGATGCCGTCACTGCTTTCTGTTGACATTACATTTTGATAAATAGCCCAATGTCAAAGCGCAGTTTAAACGTGTCCAAATCAATAACCAATATGCAGAAACAGTTGCAATATATTGAAAACCTAAACATAAAATGTATTTGCTATACATACATGTGCAACAATAGTAATCAAATAGCTTGCATTTTTTTTAAACGAGCACCTTATAAACTGCACACGCACCAAAAACCCTGTTATTTTGACAAGTGGCAATAAATCACTCATATCGATTATGGAGGGACGTCCCTAATAACAGCTCACAGCTCATTTGGCAATGGATGTATTCATTAAAACACTTGCTATTATCACTCATTAAAGTTCTTATTCAGTTGTGACATTAACAACTGCATTGGTTGAGGTGTGTTAGAACTAGACTGGAACCAAAGCCTGTATGTCCTGCTTCCCTTGTTGACCCTGTCACCCACACATTCTGGTCTATTCAGATTGGGTTTATATGATGGAAGGTGGTGCTTAGAGGCCAGATAAGTATATAGTCCCTATTCATTTGAGTGAGCTCAGCTGGACAGCACCCCTGTAATTCGCCCCTGCTGTCTCCCCATGTTGAACCTGTCTGGAGACAAGACTCACTCCATGCTGTCCCAAATGGCACCCTATTCCCTATGTAGTGTGCTACGTAGTGCACTACAAATGGAATAGTGTGCCATTTGGAACACTGCATTTGTGTCCATGCACAACAACCGCCACCATTATGATCAGCCTAAGGCAAGAATCTTTCAGGTGTTGATTCAGGCGGTGAATCTCCCTCCTTTAATCTCTCTCTTCAGGCCATGCCAAAAGTCCCCACTGGGCATGGGGGATGTTCGGGTAAGGGTCACTAAACTGCGAAGGTGTCGGTGCAGGGAGAGAAACGTCTTCACCAATCAGCAGAGACCTCCTCCACCTTGGGCCAAGGTCCCGTCCAGACCTCTGTCCGTGTGTGTGTGTGCGTGTGTGCGTGTGTGCGTGTGTGCGTGTGTGTGTCAGTCAGTGTGAGGGGGATTGGATGGGACATGCAGACAGAAGCTGTTATCCAGTCTTATTTACTCCCTCTACTCTATAACAACCACTCCAGTGGCGTTTTTCTTTAGAGCATGAGAGCCCCTCCGTTTTTTTCTGTGTCCCCCACAACTGCAACTCCCTTCCTCTTACCCCCCTTTGATAAATGTTTCTCAAGGCTCTTGACAGAGTCAGATGCGTTTCCATCTTCTTGCCGTCGTCCGCTTTCCATGTCATATCGAACTCTAGAGCCGCCATAGTTCAACGGCCACTGACGTTTGATTTGGTAATGTAAATGAATCTGCCATTTTGAAAGCAATGTCCTGCTCTTTCCTTGACTTTTCCTAAATATTTGTATTTTACATTGCTCAATTGTCATAATTTTTAATTAAAAAACGGCTTAAAAAAAATCTGTGTCACCTGACACTTCACAAAGGGAACAATCTGTCTAACATCACACTCGGAGTGGGCTTGTGATCACAAGTTTGCGAGTAAGAAAATAATAATAATGTGGATTTCAATCTTTTTTTTTTCTTCCACCTTACAAAAAAAGAGGTCCTTGTTAAATTTCAGAAAGGTTTTGCATTTCACCTCCTTCCTGGTTTTTATTAAAGGGCCCTGTTGGAGCCCATCCACACTGCATATTGCGTTAGCCAAGCAAGCTGCAGCGCAGGGGCCGAGCTTTTCATTATAAGCCGTGTCTTTGAGGTAGGATGTAAATCAGGAGGTCAGCATGTATTCATTCTAAAGCTATGTATGAACACTAGAGGAAGCCTTGCCTCCAAGGACCAATGCTATATTGCCCATCACAATCCTGTAGCTTAGGACAATGGCCTTGTAAAACACATACATCACCAAGAGACTCCCTTCGAATTATAGCTACCCCATCCTCGCTTCAAGGTATATCTGTACACAAATAAAAGCATACTCTGGTATATCTGTCCTAAAATTATGCTATAGCCTGGCTCTATGGCATAAATTACAGAGCCTTCAGAAAGTATTGATACCCCTTGACTTATTCCACATTTTGTTGTGTTACAGACTGAATTCACATTTATTAAATATGTTTTTTAACTATCTGCACACAATACCCCATAATGACAAAGTGAAAAACATGTTTTTAGAAATGTTTGCTAATTTATTGAAAAAAAAGCACAAAAATATCTAATTTACATAAGTATTCACACCCCTGACAGCTGTGAGTCTTTCTGGTTAAGTCTCTAAGAGCTTTCCACACTTGGATTGTGCAACATTTGTCAATTATTATTTTCAAAATTCTTAAAGCTCTGTCAAATTGGTTGATGATCATTGCTAGACAGCCATTTTTAGGGTGTTGCTATAGATTTTCAATTAGATTTAAGTCTAAACTGTTACTTGGCCGCTCAGGAACATTCAATGCCTTCTTGGTAAGCAACTCCAGGGGATATTTGGCCTTGTGTTTTAGGTTATTGTCCTGCTGAAAGGTGAATGCATCTGGTGAAAGCAGAAAGGTGAAAGCAAACTGAATCAAGTTTTTCTCTGAGAGCTTTCCTGTGCTTAGCTCCATTCCATGAATTTTTTTAATCCTGAAAAACTCCCTTAACGATTACAAGCTTACCCATAACATGATGCAGCCAACACTATGCTTGAAAATATGGAGAGTGGTACTCAGTAATGTGTTGTACTGGATTTGGAAAAAAAGTTAATTGCTTTGCCACATTTTTTGCACAATATTACTTTAGTGCCTTGTTGCAAACAGGATGCATGTTTTGGAATATTTTTATTCTGTACAAGCTTCCTTCTTTTCACTCTGTCAATTAGTAACTACGATGCTGTTGATCAATCCTCAACTTTTTCCTATCACATCCCATGAGCGGTTTCTTTCCTCTCCGGCAACTGAGTTAGGAAGGACACCTATCTCTTTGTAGTGACTTGGTGCATTGATACACCATCCAAAGTGTTTTAACAACTTAATCATGCTCAAAGGGATATTCCATGACAGATTTGTATTTATATATCCATCTACCAATAGGTGCACTTCTTTGCGAGGCGTTGTAAAACCTCCTTGGTCTTTGCGGTTGAATCTGTGCTTGAAATTCACTGCTCGTCTGAGAGAGCGATTGTATGTGTGGGTATATTGAGATATTAAACACTATTATTTCACACAAAGTGAGTCCAATTTATTATGTGACTTGTTAAGATATTTTTTATTCAGGTTTGCCATAAGAAATGGGTTGAATGTTTATTGACTCAAGAAATTTCAGCTTTTCGTTTTTTTATTAATTTGTAGCAATTTTGAAAAACATAATTCCACATTATGGGGTATTGTGTGAAGGCCGTTGATAAAAAAAATCTAAAAGTTATCAATTTTAAATTTAGGCTGTATCACAACATGTGGAAAAGTCAAGGGGTGTGAATACTTTCTAAAGGCACTGTAAACTATATCCAGGCTCTACTGTCATCCAAAATGTACAGGTACGACACACACAGTTCATCTAATACCCACATGATTAGTTCATGAATGTAAGAGATTGACTCAACATAATGATTTCTGGCTTGAAGACAATTAACATAAGTCTGCCCCAGAATTCTGAGCAACCAATCGCATTTCTCCAATGGATAGCAACTGTCATCGAGTCCGACACCTCGGACAAGCTCACCTTTAAATCCCATGAAAGCCAGTGCGGGCTATAGCAAAAATTGAGAGTTTTCTTCACAGAAATGTATTGTTTAAATGGGTATATCATTAAACAGTGCACCAGGAGTACTTGCTACTGTGATTCCTGAAATGCAGAGCCTGTCAATGGAGTATTTTCAAATCTGAAATTATATGTGTTACATTGTTTGCTAGCTCAGCTGGATAGCTTACTCTCAGTCCCATTGACCACTAAAGCCTCAATCAAACCAACAGTGTCATAGCGTTTTGGTACACTGGAAGCACATTCACTTCCAATGGAATGCTGCGTTTGCTTTGCGGAATTGCAGAGGCAGTTGCAGTGCGTAAGGGATGGATTGAAATTTACAGAATGAATACCTGGAGCAAAATGAGGGAGGGTCATGCTTTTTCAATTTCAGTCAAGGGGATGGTTTAGCATTTTTTATCTAGTCCAGAATATGGTCATGTAATTGATGAAATTTCAATATTTCTGAGTGTTAAAGAAAAAGTTGCGTATTAGGCTATATATTGTGCCTGATGCTGCCCCTTATCTCTGATTCTCTGCTGGGGACGCATTGTCAAGTGTGCCTATAGGCTATTTAATGTGGTCGCTGTAACGATGTGCGCTGAGAGTCGGGAAGCAAGTTCAGGGAGTGAGTGTTAGAATAAATAAACACAACATATACAAATTAAAAGACGCGGACATGACACAGGAACATAAACAATAACACCTGGGGAAGGAACCAAAGGGAGTGCATAGGACATACATAGGGAAGGTAATCCGGGAGGTGATGGAGTCCAGGTGAGTCTAATGATGCACAGATGCGCGTAACGATGGTGACAGGTGTGCGCCATAACGAGCAGCCTGGTGACCTAGAGGCCGGAGAGGTAACACAGCAGGACTCCGACCAAAAAGACTATCCCGGGGATCAGGAATGGACCGGTCGCCTCTGCAGAGGCGCAGGAAATCTGTCAATCCGGCTGAGACGCAGGAGCATGGTGACCTAGAGTTCCGGAGAGAGAGCATACCTGACGGTAACCCCTCCCTGGCGCGTTCAGCTATAGACACAGGACGCCAACCCAAGGTACGATGCCGGGGATCAGGAGCGGACCAGTCCCCCCTGCTGATGCGCGGGAACCTGTCACCGGCTGGGATGCGGGAACCTGATAGACCGGTTGAGGTAGGAGAGCCTGGCGATCCGGCTGAGGCACGAGAGCCTGACGAGCCGGTGGAAGCAGGGAAGCCTAGCGATCCGGTGATGGCATGAAAGCCCGACGAGCCGGCTGAGGCAGGGAGCCTGGCAATCCGGCTGAGGCACGAGAGAGAGCCTGCCGAGCCGGTGGAAGCAGGGAAGCCTAGCGATCCGGTGATGGCATGAAAGCCAGACGAGCCGGCTGAGGCAGGGGAGCCTGGCGATCTGGCTGAGGCATGAAAGCCTGTAGCGGCTCCCGGACCCGACGTCATTCCACCTGACACAAAAAATAAAACACTCCCTGATGCTCACTTAGGTGAGACGTTATTCTGTAACGATGAGCGCTGAGAGTCGGGAAGCAAGTTCAGGGAGTGTGTGTTTTAATAAATAAACAACACAAAATAAGAGAACCGAAAAATGCACAGACATGACTCAGGAACAGAAACAATAACGCCTGGGGAAAGAACCAAAGGGAGTGACATATATAGGGAAGGTAATCAGGGAGGTGATGGAGTCCAGGTGAGTCTGATGATGCATAGGGTGCTCTTAACGATGGTTACAGGTGTGCACCATAAGGAGCAGCCTGGTGACCTAGAGGCCGGAGAGGGAGCACACGTGACAGTCGCAATCAAATGATCCATAGCCTATAGGCTACGAAGTGTATGCTCGGAGAATCACAGCTGCTGGGATGGTGTAAAAAAACTAGGCTGCATTACACACTGCAAAGAATATTCCAACCCTGAGCCCCGGCCTGCTCTGCTCTTGCTGATCAAAACCTTTTTTATGCTGCCTAACCAATGCTGTGCTGTGTAGGCCTACAGTTGCAGTTCAGGAGGAGAGTCAAAGAATTCTTCTGAAAAGGCCTAGTCCAAACATTTTTAGATTTTGCGTGCGAACTAGAATATAGCCTATGTTCTGAACATTTTGAGAAGGAGAGCGCATATATGATAAGAAGGACAGGAGGTCAACTTTGACAGCTTGCTACTACTATAATACATTTGAATAAAAACAATATATGTCTTTCCCATTATATATTCATCAGAGTTGATGACATCACAGTAAGCCAGATTCGAGAAACTTACATTGTGTTGCTGAAACTTGAAGCAGCAGTAGCGACACAATCGATTGGAAATAGACAGCTGAAAGTATGCACATTTGAGTAGGTATAATTCATTTAAACTGTTTTGATTTTAATTAGACTTTACAAAAAAAGAGGGCTTGTGCCTATTTCTTCCTATTGAAGAAATACGAGGTACAGTAGGTCTACCTGTTTGACAGACGAAATTAGGCTAAAGGCTGCTCAATACAAAGATTTTCTCGGCCAATTCCTCCACCCACCATGCACTCCTCAAATAGCCTACATCCGTGTCAGTGAAAGACTGTTAAGTTAAAACCGGAATTTGAATTGAGGGGGAATGAGAGGGTAGGCCTACCTTATATTAATGAAAATGGAAAAAAGCACAGGCCTGCCCATTGTTGTCTTAAGATTTCTTCACTTTCTGTACAATAGAAGATGTTTAAACACAGACAGCTTTTAGGGAAACACTTTTGAACTTCTCTTGTTTGGTTAAGCCACTGAAGAAAAGTAGCCAGCAGTTAAAGCTGACATTTGTCTGCAGCGGTAGTCTTACTGTCTGGGGTGGAAACGTAGGCCTTACTTTTGAAATTACCATGCTCATATTTCTAAAGATGTATCAGATTAAATTATTTGCAAACAGGGACAGATTCATTGCAAACAAGACACACTGATTTGGCATTGGAGAAATGAAATACATGAACACATACGCCTAGCCCTCTGTCCATAATAGCCTGTAATTTCAGTAATTTGTGTGGTATTAAAAAAGATTCTGCTAATATGGAAAGTGAGGTGTAATTGCATGAAATGTTTATAAAAGGCATATTTTTCTCTATGACCTTTAAATACTAGGTGAATGCAATGCTTTTACTATAAAGGAGATCTTTATAGTGAACCCACAACCTTCTAAATTGTTGTCACAGGTAATCAATGGGGTCAGTTGAGACTTGGGTCCAGCTTAACGTTTTCATAACAGAGAAGAAGAACAGTTTTGTTAAATCGGTGATGACTTCAAGGAAGAGGAAAGAAAGGATACATTTTCAAAGTTCTCCAACAAGGCTGTGAAACATTTTTCACTCTATTTAATAAAATGAACATTAATAAGATTCATTTCCTTTGCATCTTATCTTTTATTACTTTATGTTCTTCATTTATTTGTCAACATTAAAGAACATGTATCAATTTACTTTGATTTAATATTGAGCTGTTTCACATTGATTCATTCTATGCGAGGGAAGAAAAAAAGTACAAAACACTAAAATCTTTTTGATGATTGCAGAAAATGTGAGTCTCTGAGACAACAATGGATATATAGAAAAAAAAACAAAGCGTTTGTTTCACGCAGGGCTTAATTCCGAAAAAATAACGACACATTCAAAAATGGAAGTGAGTACAATAAAGAGAGAGATAGAACATGCTATTGCCCTCTCTGGGGAGTACTGCCTTACAGCCTGTAAACTCATATTGTCTGTGTGTCTGTTTGTGTGTGATTGCCTGCATATCCTGGGTGTGTGTCTTTATATTAATGTTGTCTCTGGGTGTATGTATGCTTCTAAAGATAATATACTGTATGGTACATGAGACTGAATGTGTTGACTGTTGTCTGTCTAACTACTTCAGAATTTGCAGTTGCTTTATAGCTGTGTGTGAGAGGAAGGTTGGTTCACAGTAGGTTTGTGCTCCTGAATGTGTGCATTTGTCAGTGTTTGCAGGCATTTATGTCTCTGTGACTCTGCATCTGTTTGTGAGTTTCTGTATGCTGTGTGAGAGGTATAACCATGCACGTTTGTGTGTGTGTGTGTGTGCGTGTGCGTGTGTATGTGCTCAAATAGGTGCGTTTGCATGCGCATTTCCGCCTTAATTGTGTGTCACCTCCCCCATTTCTATTGAAATCAAATGCTGTGGCAGTCACAAGTTTACACATCTATTCAATCAACCCTGTGCATAATTACCCTTGCGCAGTATGGTAATCTATTGGGATCCAAATATTGCAGGTTGATAAATCCTTCATTTGTATTCAGACGTCACACAAAGCATCAATCGTGGCTGTCCATCCCCCCCCCCCCCCTCCCCCCCCAGAGCACTGTGGAACCAACGCGGCTTGATTAGAACTGGGAGACATGCTGGGATCTGTGTTAGTCCCACATCCAGATGGCACTTTCCAGGTATTGGGATGCATGAGATGCCGTCGCCCATGGGCACCAATTTTGTGTCCCAAATGGCACCCTATCCCTTATACAGTGCATTACTTTTGACCAGAGCCCATGGTGCACTATATACAAGGAATAGGAGTAGGGAATAGGGTACCATTTGGGACACACCCACAATACTGGAGAAGGAGGGAGGTTTTGGAGGGAGGGAACGTTATCTTGTGGGGAAAAACAGAGGAAAATAAACACGGGTCTGTATTTACTGAGGTTTTGCCCACCCGTGGAGCTAATAAAGGCTCAGTTTTCCGATCGCCCTACTTGCGCTCCAAGGAAGTTTGATGCCTTAATTGCTGTGGATGATTGGTTTTCTACACTTGCGGCAAAGCATATTTTGTAGGAGATATTCATGTCTGGACATGGTTATCAGCTTCAGCTTGCAGATAGGGACTGTCTTCAACAAGTCATTGAAGTTATTTGACAGTGAATTTTGTCCCAGGCTGATGATTGATTGCTCAATGTCTCAGTGGTGTGTCAAGTAAATCTTGAACATGTATAACACTAGAAATTATAGTTCAAGACCACATTTACAGTGCCTTCGGAAAGTATTCAAACCCCATTACTTTTTCCACATTTTGTTGTGTTACAGCTTGGATTTAGTGCACCCTGGGATTTGTCGTGACTAAACTAAATCCATACATCACAGACAAAGATCCCCAGAGAGCAGGCCCGGCCCAGTCATTTTGATGTTAAACAAGGTAATTTGGTAAGTGTAAGTGCGATTTATTTTTGTCTGTCAGGAGAAAGTTACACATTTTTGTTGTTGCTTTAGATAAATGGATTCCGGACTATTTACTGTACCTCATGTGTTGGTCGTGCAGATGAGCGCTACCTGTTATGGTTTCTGTGGTGTTTTTGGAGAGGATATCATGTCATGCTCCCAACAAATGGGTGACTGAGAATCAGAAGATCATGTTTAAATCCATTGGGGGTCAGAGGAATCAGAAGGCGATGAGCACCTAGTCACTTAGCTAGTCACCTAGAAATGATTCTTCTGACCCACCAGTTTAACATCTCATGTCATGGATTCTATTATCATCCCTCCTGTTTGCCATTTTTTTGTGGTTATTTATGTCTCTTAATGTCTCTGCAGTGGTTTGAATACATGCAGGAAATCTCCAGCAGTTCAGAGGATTAGGAGCCCCCCACCAAAAAAAAGGCTAGCCATCGGAGTGATACGAGTGAATTAAGAGATTAAGATGGTTTATAAAGACTGATTACAAAGCCACAGGGGTTTCTGAATAGCAAGACAAACCTTGAGATGGGATAATTCCCTTGTACCTTTCTCTCATGCACAGGCTATTATTTCGCTTTGCACTCCCTCTTCGGAATCGATTTGAAAAGGACACACAGATCGAGAGGAAGAGAGAACAGAAGAAGAGAAAGGAGAGAGAGAGAGGTAGAGGCAGGGTGAGTTTATACAATTAGATTATTTTAAAATATTTTTCTTGCATTGTAGTTACATTTACAGTAAGAAAGGTGATTATTTGTTATCCAACTGTGGGAAAATGCTGCTGTTTCAGCAGGAAAACTATAGGTATGGGAACTGGACATGTCAGTTAGACTGATATTAATGAACCACTTTACCATGGGCACTAACAGTTGCAGACAACATTTTGGCTAACAATACTTCCCAGTCATGACCATGATCCAAAACGAAACTGTGTTGACCTGAAAAAGCAACTGTAAACCTTAGCCAAACCAATACTTCCAGGAATTATCCTGGAACAAATCAATTCAAAAGTGCTTGCTTGCTGAGCACTGCTGCTCCTTGGTCCCAGCAAAGTGTTGAGGAGCAGAAGAACAAACGGAATGAATAAGAAAGAAATAAAGGCGAGAACAGATAGGTATGGAGATAGAAAATGCTGGCCACTGCAAAGTTTCCAAACAAAGAGGGTATGTGAGGCGTGTTCCTCAAGCCGTTCCCCTTACAAGAAGAGCCAGTAAGCACTTTTCTCTGAGCTGAAAAGCTCGCTCTCACACTCCCGTCCCATCAGCAATTTTTGGGGCAGAGCAGGAGCGGGAGAACCAGGTGAGAAGAGTATATGTAAAGGATTTCTCCCCCCATCAGTGTCTTTCACTGTCTCACACTCAGCTTTCCTGCCTTTCTCTCTCTCTCTGCTTCTATCCCCCTCTGCCAATCTACAGTACCAATCTTGCTATCTCTCTCTCTCCTAGTCCCTCTCTTTCTCGCTCTTTGCAACTCTCCCTCTTCATTGTCTCACTGGAGATATTTTCAAACCCTTATCACCCTGTTTTAGTCACACTCTCTCCCTCATTCAATCTTTTCCTCATCTCCCTCTCGCTGCATGTGGATTCCTATGTTTGGAAACTCATCCCGAAACCATCACCTTACACCCATAGCTTTCTCTCATCTTATGCTGTGCTATCAGCATCCAGCGAAGAGAGAACCAATGGGAGAGTGACACACAGATATATGTGACATTCCTTTAATGCTGTGGTAGCGAGGTTCATGTTATCATTCCTATAACACAAGATATCCCATCTCTTTTTTCTTACCAATTTCTGTACTTACACAGTAGCCTACTACTCACTGTATTTACAGAATCAAATCAAAGTTTATTTGTCACATACTCAGGTAGACCTTACAGTGAAATGATTACCTACAAGCCCTAGCAAACAGTGCAATTGTTAAGGAAGAAATAGGTATTAGGTGAACAATAGATAAGTAAAAGATAAAAAAAACAGTCAAATGACAGTGAAAATAACCGTAGCAAGGCTATATACAGGTGGTACCGGTACAGAGTCAATGTGCGGGGGAACCGGTAAATCGAGCTAATTGATGTAATATGTACATGTAGGTATAGTTAAAGTGACTATGCAAAGATGATAAACAGAAAGTAGCAGCAGCGTAAAAGAGGGGGTTGGTGGGCAGGGGATAGCGGGACACAATGCAAAAAGTCTGGTTAGCCAATGTGCGGGGGCACCGGATAGTCAGGCTAATTGAGGTAATATGTACATGAATGTATAGTTAAAGTGACTATGCATAAATGATAAACAGAGAGTAGCAGCAGCGTAAAAGAGTGGTTGGTAGCTATTCGATTACCTGTTCAGGAGTCTTATGGCTTTATGGTAAAAGCTATTGAGAAGCCTTTTGGTCCTAGACTTGGCATTCGGGTATCGCTTGCCATACGATGACTGGGGTGGCTGGGGTCTTTGACAATTTTTAGGGCCTTCCTCTGAGATTGCCATAACAGGCAGTGATGCAACCAGTCAGGATGTTCTTCATGTTGCAGCTGTAGAACCTTTTGAGGGTCTGAGGACACATGCCAGGTCTTTTCAGTCTCCTGAGGAGGAATAGGTTTTGTCTTGCCCTCTTCACGACTGTCTTGGTGTGTTTGGACCATTCTAGTTTGTTGGTGATGAGGAGACAAAGGAATTTGAAACTCTCAACCTGCTCCACTATAGCCCCGTCGATGAGAATGGGGGCATGCTGGGTCCTCCTTTTCCTGTAGTCCAAAATCATCTCCTTTGTCTTGATGACATTGAGGGAGAGGTTGTCATTCTGGCACCACCCTACCAGGGCTCTCACCTCCTCCCTGTAGGCTGTCTCGTTGTTGTCGGTGATCAGGCCTACCTCTGTAGTGTCGTCTGCAAACTCAATGATGGTGTTGGAGTCGTGCCTGGCCGTGCAGTTGTGGGTGAACAGGGAGTACAGGAGAGGCTCCCGTGTTGAGGATCAGCATGCCAGATGTGTTACTACCTACCCTCACCACCTGGGGCGGCCCGTCAGGAAGTCCTGGATCCAGTTGCAGAGAGTGGTGTTTAGTCCCAGGATCCTTAGCTTAGTGATGAACTTTGAGGGCAATATGGTGTTGAACGCAGAGCTGTAGTCAATGAATAGCATTCTCACGTAGGTGTTCCTTTTGTCCAGGTAGAAAAGATCCGTGTGGAGTGCAATAGAGATTGAATCATCTGTGGATCTGCTTGAGTGGTATGCTAATTGGAGTGGGTCTAGGGTTTCTGGGATACTGGTGTTGATGTGAGCCATTACCAGCCTTTCAAAGCAATTCATGGACACGGACGTGAGTGCTACGGTTCTGTAGTCATTTAGGCAGGTTACCTTAGTGCTCTTGGGTACAGGGACTATTGTGGTCTATTTGAAACATGTTGGTATTACAGACTCAATCAGGGACATGTTGAACATATCAGTGAAGACACTTTCCAGTTGGTCAGCACATGCCCGTAGCACACATCCTGGTAATCCATCTGGCTAAGTGGCCTTATGAATGTTGACCTGTTTAAAGATCTTACTCACATCGGCTACGAAGAGTTTAATCACACAGTCGTCCAGAACAGTTGATGCTCTCATGCATGCCTCAGTGTAGCTTGCCTCGAAGCGAGCATCGAAGTGATGTAGCTCGTCTGGTAGGCTCGTGTCACTGGGCAGCTCGCGGCTGTGCTTCCCTTTGTTGTCTGTAATAGTTTGCAGGCCCTGCCACATCCAACGAGCATCGGAGCCGGTGTAGCACGGTTCAATCTCAGTCCACTATTGGTGCTTTGCCTGATTGATGGTTCATCGGAGGGCATAGCAGGAAGTGTCAGCTCTACCCTTTAGCTCAGTGCATATGTTGCCTGTAATCCATGGCTGCTGGTGGTGGTATGTACCCACAGTCACTGTGGGGACGATGTCCTCGATGCACTTATTGATAAAGCCAGTGACCGATGTGATGTAGTCCTCAATGCTATCGGAAGAATCCCTAAACATATTCTAGTCTGTGCTAGCAAAACATCCCTTGTAATTTAGCATATGCTTCATCTGACCACTTTTGTATAGACCACGTCATTGGTGCTTTCTGCTTTAATTTTTGCTTGTAAGCAGGAATCAGGAGGATGGAATTATGGTCAGATTTGCCAAATGGAGGGCAAGGGAGAGCTTTGTATGCGTCTTTGTGTGTGGAGAAAGGTGATCTAGAACTATTTTCTCTCTGGTTGTGCATTTAACATGCTGATAGAAATTAGATAAAACGGATGTTTGCCTGCATTAAAGTCCCCGGCCACTAGGAGCACTGCTTCTGGGTGAGTGGTTTCCTGTTTGCTTATTTCCTTATACAGCTAACTCAGAGCGGTCTTAGTGCCAACGTCCGTCTGTGGTGGTAAATAAACAGCCATGAAAAAAATTGATAAAAACTCTCTTGGCAAATGGTAAGGTCTTCAGCTTATCATAAGACACTCTACTTCAGGCGTGCAAAATCTAGAGACTTCCTTAGATTTCGTGCACCAGCTGTTGTTTACAAATATGTTTTCCATGTCGTCATTCAGCCACGATTCGGTGAAACATAAGATATTACAGTTTTTGATGTCCCGTTGGTAGGATATTCGATCTTCAATCTCGAATATGTCATGGTTTATGTTCAGGTTGTTTTAAATAAAATGTTGAAAATGTTCTTGACAACAATAAAATTGTTATGATGTTGAACTATGCATATTCATTTTTCATTTGATCACATAGTGGGTAAATATGAACAAAACACATTGGCCCTCGCACCCACAGACACATGCTCACACACACAAACACAGATGAGTGCACACACATACTCACATGGACACAGACACACATATGGACAGTACGTACACACACACATGCGGACATGGACCCAGGCACACACGAATGCGCGCACAGACAGACAGACAGACAGACAGACAGACAGACAGACACACACACAGACAGACACACAGACAGACACACACGGGTCCCTGGGAAGATGAATAGCCGACCTATTCAAGCGACCGGAATCGCCCCTGCTGTGAACACCACTCTCCTAAGGAAGTGAAGCTGGGACACAAATCACATTTTCTGCACAATTAAAGTGGTGTGATGGCTAAGTGTATCAGAGCCTCACTCTCCACTGGACCCCTGGGAGCCAGCTGGGTCCAGACGTTCCTCCCCTCCCCTCCATGCCTCCTTTTCCCATAGTGACTCCATCTCCATCCTTTAATCCGTTTCTCAAACTTTTCATTCAGTCGCCACAGAGAAGGTGGCGAAGAGAGAGGAGAGAATTTCTTCTTTATGTCATAGGTTTGGCCATACACCCCTTACAGACATCCTGTGAGAAGAATCCAAAAGAAAAACTATTGTAATGAAAGAGGAGGGCGAATGATCTCACCCAAGGGTAGAATCAAACCTACAAGGTTCTGGTCAGGAGTCCTTCACGCTATCAACAGCATCAACAAAGCTAGCTCTCTTAATTAAGGAAGTTGATATACTGTTAGTGCTGTTGAACACATGGTCACTACACAATAGTACAGTGGCATGTGGTTATAGGCAATACTTGCTTACCTTAAAGTGGAATTGACAGCATTTTAGCACAGAAATCGTATTAAAATCTGTTCATATACACCCCCAGGAAGAATATACATTTAAAAAAAACATTTTCGAGCACTTAGATATGGACATTTTCACATTTTCATAAATACTTCAAAAATTTGGGATTTACGTATACTAAGGCAAATGTGAAAATTGTATAGAAATATAGAGTGGGAAAGCGGCCATGCGTTTGGACAATTAACTGCAGTAAATAAAACCTAATAAAAACATCTGTCTCGTCCAGGACCAGATTCTATGCAGACCGGTGAGCCATAGCCAATCAGAGCTACAGTAGGTCTTTATTTGTCACACAGGCTTTCCGTCATTCACTTTGAACTGGACTGTGTGTTTACAGGCAGTTCCAACAGCGCAACTTTAGATCATTAGAACGCATTCGCCAAAAGCCACCCCTGAATGGATTTCTACAAATATGTAAATACCATGGGAGTCCTCTTACATTTGGGAACTTTACAGTCCTATTGATCAAACAACCATGAAAAGGTAGGCTCTGTCCCTCAGTTATGCACATCAACAACCAAAAGATCAACAACTAATGCTAGCCAAAGAAAGATGAGCTAAAATCTAAGAAGGAACATTAGATAAAACCTCACATTTTTTCAGCTAGTTGGCCGTCAAGATTGCATTGATAAACGATGGGGAATTGGCCTGCTTGCCCTTCTGCAGCTTGCCTGCCAACAATTCATACTTGTCCCAACCAAACAACCAAAGCAAACTGGCTAAATAAGAGAACACCTTACTCTGACCATTTTTCTTGCCCTAGTAGAGCTGGTTATGCTGTTTACATTATCTAGAGAGTTTGTGACTAACTGTTACTTTCTTTGCCTACATTTACTGATACTGGTCGGTCATATTCAGTGGGTGTTGCGCGTTAGTAAATTCATCAGTTATTCTGCTCTCTGGCACACTCAGACGAGAGTGCTCTGAAATTGGAGTAGATAGCCAGTGCAGTGAATATGCAACACAAGTGATATGCTAACTGCATAACCGTCGTTAAAGTTCTTGCTAGCTAACCAAATGACACCTGCATCTCTAACTGTGTACAGTATAGCCACCAAAAAAACGATATGAGGGGAAAAAGTCAGTCACTCACCCACTCCTCCAATGACATGACATGACATCACCCTAGCATCTAGCTAGCTAGGTATCTAGCAAATGTTAGGCTCTGTGTTTTTAGCTTGCTACATAAATAGATACACTAGCCTATTAGCCACATTATGACTTGTGATAATTACCCTTGCTAGTTTGATTGTACTTACATTCCCAGCCCTAGTTACATTTGTTCGTTTTGTCCAAAATATTGAGCCATTGAAACTGAAACAGTGCATCCCGAATGGAAGCAGCAAACAATGTTCCAGGCCAGCTGTGATTTACAACCTGATAACAATATTTTCTGGACTACCAAGAAATGTATGGGTGAATTATATTATTCATGCATTAAACTGCATCCATATATTCTGCCAACATTGACTTAGTGCACGTCGTGGAATGTTAAGAAAAATATAGCCTATTTTTAAAACCTCTTATGAAGTTGGCTTTGTAGCATAAACTGGGAATTTGATATTATTTATATTATGATATTACAATTGTCTGTTGGTTTCATATCTTCAAAGTAGTTAAAATGCTGTCAGTTTCACTTTAAGACAATGAAAGAAAGTGCTTTTATGAATGTTAAAATTTAAACCATTTCAATATTAGGGGGACACAGAGGTTAAGTAGAACCGGCCTGCATGGCCCCTTATGGTTAGCTGGACCAGGTGCATACATGTTGGTCTGTAAAAAGGATCTGCACACCCTGTATTGTTATAGGAACAGGATTGGTAATGACTGCTTTCAAGTCACCTTAACGATAGGGTAGAGTGGGGTAAGTCGTGTCAAAGTAACCGAAAGGTGGCAAGTTCAAATCCCCGAGCTGCCATTCTGCCCCTGAACAGGCAGACTGTTCCTAGGATGCCATTGAAAATAATAATTTGTTCTTAACTGACTTGCCTGGTTAAATAAAGGTAAAAAGAAATAAAACCACCAATTGTTCATAGGAAACCATACACAAAATGAATCATGTCACCAGATATTTAAGAAGAGGTCATTGTTTCATGGAGTCTGTGAAGGAAGAAACCACACAGAAAAGTGGTAAGGCAAGTTAAGTAAAAAAAAGTGTTGTGTTGTATATTTCATGATGCTTGTACCTAAACCAAACTGGATAGTTTTAAGACCATTTAATTAATCATTTGGGGTCTCTATTAGCTGCAATATGAGGTACTTTTATGCTAGGTTTAGGACATTATTGTAGCTGTGTGAGCTAATATCTTCAAAATGGTTGCTTTGGGTTATTGTGCCATTTGGCCAGGGGCAAGTTGAGCAAATGGCTCAACATACCCATACAAATGATGATTACATTTTGTCAGTTGTCTTATACACAATATGTATAGTATTTTTGCAATTGGTCGTGCATATGAATATGCATTTTTATTATTACAAAGCAGACATCATAATGGCCTGTGTTAACAAACACAAAACAAGCAGGGGTCTAGCCCCCTGTCAGGTTCCTCAAAGAGCTGCCAATAAAGTGAGAGAAGGGAAAAAGTGCATTTGAGCAGGAGCAAGGGATGAAAAAGTAGACCGAATGACACTGAAAAAACATTGCCAAAAAATAAAATGAACATGTACCTGTGCGAAAGAAAGGCTATGATAGAGTAGCAGAGGCACACAAGGCCCTGTCTAATGACATGGAGTCTGAGCTTGATATACATACAATATCAAGAATGTTTCGGCCCAGTTTCATGGGCTAGTAGCCACAAAATGCCTCTTACCCTGTCCCTAAGTTGTGCCAAGAAGATCACTTTTTTTTGGACAAGCTATGTTTCTGTTTACATGAATTCAGATTATTTACAGAGATACACAACATCCTGAAATATATGTAGATATCTTTGTTAGAAATAATACTATATTTCCCTTGACGGAGTGATTCTGAATGTTATAAATGGCTCAACATACCCCATTAATGAGACTGAGAAACAGGGGCCAACAAATCTTTCAGCAAGGGAGACTTAGGGGTATAGAGGGAGAAAGCAAGACAGCAATCCAATATATTGCATCCTATTCAGTGTTAATATGGCATCAGTGAAAGGGGAATTAAAATCCTGGATTACAAATATGTCCTCCTGCAGAGAGGGATGCCCCAGAGGAGAATGTGTGTGACCAGTCCTAGAGGAATTCTCAGTAGCTGTCATTTGGGATCAAACTCATTCGCGGCCCAACAGCTTCCACATGTAAACACTCTGGAAATATGGAGAAAAACCTCCAAGGGACAAAACCAGCCCAGAGTTTTTTTTTAACCATGTTTGTCGCTTAAGTTGTTTTAAAAGGTACAGTTTCGATCACTGAAAATATGCAATGTAGCGTGATATTGGCAGAACATGTCGCAATGTGTGGGCAACTGCACTGTATGTCAGTATGTCAGTACATGATCAAGTGCTGAACATGGGTGGTATTTTATATTTCTCAATACAAATTCCATAAATATTGTATTTTGTATTTATTTTTAATGGTTTGGAAAAGGTGGAGGTTAGAGTTAAGGCATATTTCATGGTTAAGATGCTAAAGCAGAGTGTCTTCCGAGTGCAGCGTTTTAAGGCACTGCATAGCAGTGCTTGAAGCCACACGACAGACCTGGGTTTGATCCCAGACTGTGTCGCAGCCGGCCTTGACAGGGAAACTCATGAGGCGGGGCACAATTGTCCCAGCATCGTCCGGGTTAGGGGAGGGTTTGGCCGGCTGGGATGCTCTAGCGACTCCTTATGCCGGGCTGGGCACCTGCAAGCTGGCTTCAGTCGCCAGTTGTACGATATTTCTTCCGACACATTGGTGCGGCTGGCTTCCGGGTTAAGCGAGCAGTGTGTCTAGAAGCAGTGCATCTTGGCAAGGTTGTGTTTTGTGGGACGCATGGCTCTTGGCCTTTGTCTCTCCCGAGTCAGTACAGGAGTTGCAGTGATGGGACAAGACTGTAACTACCAAAATAGGGGTAAAAGTTTTTATTTATTTTTTTATATAAAAAATAAAATAGAATTACAATAGAATGGAATTGTCTTTGTAAAATCAAGTAAGCACCATGTTTATTTGTGTTTTTAAAGCTAGGACTGCTTGGCTTCTCAACCTATCTTTTAAAATCAAGAGAATGCTGTTGAGCGTCACCTCCAGATAAATAATCAACTCTGTTGTTATCACACCATGGCGGTGTGATATTGAACTGTATACAAAGCGACAGTAACCCTATTAAGATCACAAAGAAACATGGAATCTAAGCTCTCATATTCCCCTTTGTTTGGATTTTAGGAATCACAGTAGTTTACTTTGTATCTCAGCTCTTCAAACCCTATTATTTTTGACCTTATTGACCTGCCCATGCAGCCGCCTGCATGCTAACCACAACACACATACATGCACACATTTCTGCACACCTTCCCCCCCCTTCTCTTGTCCTTAAGGATGAGTAACCATTTCACCCGGGGAACGCTGTTGGCCCTAATTATAAGGAAGGGAGCTCTGCATGGTGTTATGTAGAGCGGGCTTGTAGAGGGGGGAAGGTGTGTGTGCATCTGTGTATGTGTAGTGCAGGGAAAAGCCATCTTTGTTAGGCTACCCAGGGGTCCCTTGGCCCTGCCACTCAACTAACACACTGCCAAAACCCTCATCATTTTTGCCTTTCCTCATCAGAACGCTCATCAGGATGCGCTATCTGTGTGTTCTCTCTCATTCCTCTCTGTAATTTGGGCCCTGTGTATGTACACTATGTATTCTAATGTATTTTCTAATGCACAGAGGAATGGTTTCTGCTCCTGGCTTAGTTTACTTTTTTATATCATAGTTATTTATTCACTTTCTTCCACCCCAAATCACATGTTCATGTTTGCCCACACACTTCTCAGTCTCAGGGTGGCCATAGACATGGTGCTACATCGTGATGGACCCAGTCATGATGTTGTGACTGGGACAATTCTCTCCACCCAGGCCAGAGAAGAAGGGAAATTAATGTCTCCATGTATGCATCCCAAATGGAAACCTATTATTCCCTAGTGCACTACTTTTGACCAGGGTCCATAGAGCTCTGGTCAAAAATAGGTGCACTATATAGGGAAGAGGGTGCCATCTGGGAGGCAGTCCATGAGAAAGTGGTGAGCCAAAATGGCCGGCCTCCCACTAAGACAGAGAGGGAAGTGAGGAGGGCCTCGGGTAGTGGTTCTAATCTCCCACACCGAGCCTCCGCCTGCCTGGGCACTGCCGCTCGCTGCTGTCACACCTCCGCTGCCTCCCCAAAGAAATAACCAGTCCTGGCAAGAGCCGGTGGCCGTGTGTGAGGAGATGCTATTGGCCTTAACAAGAGATATATTGCTTATGAGATCAGATGTCTGCAGGGGTATGGGTGGGAGTGGGGGTTTGGGGGGGAATACAGCTGCAGCGCGGTGGGAGGAAATTGCTTTGCCGCCACCAGCCCTACGGAGGTAAACACACAGAGTTAGTCCGCGCCAGAGAGTGGGCATAATTGTCTTGACGTGAACATTGTTTCGATGGACAGAGAGAGCCGAGAGACGGCGAGAGGAGAGGATGGGGGGGGGGGGGGTGAAGTATGGATTCAGGAAATTGGCATAGCGTTCACACACCGCCTCAGTAATACTGTCTCAATGGCAGGGCTCGAAAATTGTTTATGAAGCTTTCTATCGCAGAGTCTAAACTCTACAGCGCAAGAGGGGGAAGAAAGGAATGGATGGGAGTGAAAGAGAGAAAATTGGATGGGAGAGGGGTTGAATAAGAAAATGGAGCATGGTGGGATATACTGATTTGAAATCAGATAGACAGCAAAATTGTCACTGAACCTGGTCCTGGCAATGAGAATGGAGAATGTGCCGGGTAGCATTTCTCCTTTCACTTCAGAACCTATGGTATCGCACATAACATTATACAATCTCATGATGATTACGACCATAATTCACATACTTAACCATTTAGGTTGAATCTATGGCACTATCATTTATGGTTACATGAAATGAAATGGTATAAAAATGCAGTTGCGCTGTTTTGCAATGCAATAGGCATATTACAGAGGTGACAAGCAGAATGTTTATGCTTGGCATGTTGGTTTATGTGTGAGGTGAAAATACATCAAATAAAATTTGATTTTACTCAGGAAACCATGAATTTTTAAATACTGATAAATGTTTGCTGACCAATAATGTATCATATTGTTGATATTTCATCTAAATGCACATGAGAGTATTATAAAAACCTATATTGGCCTACAATTGATTTACAGAAAGTACAGTATATACTAGCAGAATGAGTATGTTATATCTCTATAACTATTAAAATGGTAATTAATAAAAATGAAAAGCTGAAATGTGTATGTATTCAACCCCTTTGTTATGGCAAGCCAAAATAAGTTCAGGAGTAAAAATGTGCTTAATAACAAGTCACATATTAAGTTGCATGGACTCACTCTGTATGCAATAATAGTGTTTACCATCACATATGTACCCCACACATATGGCCCCTCTGTCGAGCAATGATTCAACTACAAAGACCAGGGAGGTTTTCTAATACCCATCACCAATTGGTAGATGGGTAAAAATAAAAAAAAGCAGACATTGAACATTCCTTTGAGCATGGTGAAGTTTTTAATTACACTATGTTAATACGCACGGTCACTAAAAAGATACACGTGTCCTTCCTAACTCAGGAAGAAAGAAAACCGGGATTTCACCATAACCCCTTTCTAACTCAGAGGAAGAAAACCGCTCAGGGATTTTACCATGAGGTCAATGATGTCTTTAAAACAGTTGCAGAGTTTAATGGCTGTGATAGGAGAAAACTGAGGATCAACAACATTACAGTTACTCCACAATACTAACCTAAATGACAGAGTGAAAAGAAGGAAGCTTAAATATTCCAAAACATGCATCCAGTTTGCAGTAAGCCACTAAAGTAAAACTGTAAAAAATGTGGCAAAGAAAGTAACTTTATGTCCTGAATACAAAGCGTTATGTGTGGGGCAAATACAACACAGCACACCACTGACTACCACTTCATAATTTCAAACATTGTGGTGTCTGCATCATGTTATGAGTACGTTTGTCATCAGCAAGGACTATGGAGTTTTTTTAGGATCAAAATAATGGAATAAAGATAAGCACAGGCAAAATCCTAGCGGAAAACCTGGTTGAGTCTCATTTCCAACAGACACGTGGAGACAAATTCACCTTTCAGCTGTAATGAATACTCAGGGAGAAAAAGGTTTAGATTCATACGCAGAGCACAGCAGAAGGCAGGAATCGTGATCACAGGTGGACAATGGTCAAACACAGGTAGGGAGTCAAAAACAAACAATACCTCACAACCATACAAACAGAAAGAACTGAACTAAATAGGGAGCTGATGAGACCAGGTGAGAAACGAACACAGGTTAAATCAATAAACAAAAATTAAAGACAGGGCTACATTCCAGAACACAAAGAAACAGGGCTATGTTCAGGAACACAAAAAAAGAACACAATGTTGACTAAGTAAAGAAAAGCAAAACCTTACATCAGCAGGACAATAGCCTAAAACACAAGGCCAAATAGACACTGGACAACATTGAATGTCCCTGAGTGGCCTAGTTTTGACTTAAATCGTCTTGAAAATCTAAGGCAAGACTTGAAAATGGCTGTCTAGCAATGATCAACAACCAACTTGACACAGCTTGAAGAATTTAAAAAATAAAGATGTGTAAATATTGTACAATCCAGGTGTGCAAAGCTCTTACCCCAAAATACTCACAGCTGTAATCGCTGTATAAAGTCCTTTTAACATGTATTGACTCAGTGGTGTGAATACTTTTTCTTGCCACTAAGTATGTGAACCTTTTGGAATTACCTGGATTTCTGCATAAATTTAACATAACATTTGATCTGATCTTCATCTAAGTCACAACAAACAGTGTGCTTAAACTAATAACACACAAATTATTGTATTTTTCTTGTCTATATTAAATCGATCATTTAAACATTCACAGTGTAGGTTGGAAAAAGTATGTGAACCGCTGAGCTAATGACTTCTCCAAAAGCTAATTGGAGTCAGCAGTCAGCTAACCAGAAGTCCAATCAATGAGACGAGATTGAAGATTTTTGTTAGCGCTGCCCTGCCCTATAAGAAATACTCACACAATTTGAGTTTGCTATTCACAAGAAGCATTGCCTGATATGAACCATGCCTCGAACAAAAGACATCTCAGAAGATCTCAGAAGAAGACTTAAGATTAAGACTTATTGCTTTGCATGAAGCTGGAAAGGGTTACAAAGTATGTCTAAAAGTCTATCCACAGTAAGACAAATTGTCTATAAATTGAGAAATGTCAGCACTGGTGCTACTCTCCCTAGGAGTGGCAGTCCTGCAAAGATGACTGCAAGAGAACAGCGCAGAATGCTCGATGAGGTTAAGAAGAATCAGCTAAAGACTTACAGAAATCTCTGGAAGATGCTAACATCTCTGTTGATGAGACTACCATACGTAAAACACTAAACAAGAATGGTGTTCATGGGAGGACACCATGGATGAAGCCACTGCTGTCCAAAAAAACATTGCTACACGTCTGAAGTTCGCAATAGAGCACCTGGATGTTCCACAGCGCTACTGGCAAAATATTCTGTGGACAGAATGAACTAAAGTTGAGTTGTTTGGAAGGAACACATAACACTGTGTGGAGAAAAAAAGGTGCAGCACACCAACATCAAAACCTCATCCTAACTGTAACCTATAATGGAGGGAGCATCATGGTTTGGGGTTGCTTTGTTGCCTCAGGGCCTGGACAGCTTGCCATCATCAACGGAAAAATGAATTCCCAAGTTTATGAAAACATTTTGCAGGAGAATGTAAGGCTATCTGTCTGCCATTTGAAGCTCAACAGAAGTTAGGTGATGCAACAGGACAACGACCAAAAAAGACAGAAGTAAATCAACAACAGAATGGCTTCAACAGAAGAAAATACTCCTTTTGGAGTGGCTCAGTCAGTCCTGACCTCAACCCCATTGAGATGCTGTGGCATGATCTAAAGAGAACGGTTCACCCTAGACATCCCAAGAATATTGTGGAACTGAAACAGACTACTGGTCTTTACAAAACTGGTTATTGCTGGCAAAGGAGGGTCAACTTGTTATTAAATCCAAGGGTTCACATACTGTAATTCTACCCTGCAATGTGAACGTTTACATGGTGTGTTCAATAAAGACATGAAAAACTATAATTGTTTGTGTGTTATTCGTTTAAGCAGACTGTGTTTGTCTATTGTTGTGACTTAGAAGAATATCAGACCACATTTTATGACCAATTTATGCAGAAATCCAGATAATTCTAAAGGGTTCACATACTTTTTCTTCCCACTGTATGTAAATGACATACAGTGCCTTGCGAAAGTATTCGGCCCCCTTGAACTTTGCGACCTTTTGTGCAAAACTGATAGAGACATACCCCAAGCGACTTACAGCTGTAATCGCAGCAAAAGGTGACGCTACAAAGTATTAACTTAAGGGGGCTGAATAATTTTGCACGCCCAATTTTTCTGTTTTTGATTTGTTAAAAAAGTTTGAAATATCCAATAAATGTTGTTCCACTTCATGATTGTGTCCCACTTGTTGTTGATTCTTCACAAGAAAATACAGTTTTATATCTTTATGTTTGAAGCCTGAAATGTGGCAAAAGGTCGCAAAGTTCAAGGGGGCCGAATACTTTTGCAAGGCACTGTATTTCTGCATTACATTTGCAGACATTTCTAAAAACATTTTTTCACTGTCATTATAGAGTATTGTGTATAGATGTGAGAGAAAAAAACATGTATTTAATCCATTTTGAATTCAGGCTGTAACACGGCAAAATGTGGAATAAGTCAAGGGTTATGAATACTTTCTGAAGGCACTGTAGCTCAGCTAATTGGCCCCGCCACTCAAAGGTTGTCTACAGAACTCACAGTATAGTGATGGATCTGAGCTCAAGCCGTTGTCACAACTCATCAATCAAACCCTCATAGAATATACTGTTGGTCATATTCCCCTCCCTCTTTGCATACTAGAAGGCTGCTTCAGCCCATATCAACTGGGATAAATGCTTCTTGATACTTGACAACTAGCATGATTCAGTGTCAGTATTTACACCCATTGCTGTACCTCAAACTTTCAAGGTTCTACAAGTCTTCTTTGGGCATGTGGGATTCATGACCAAAACCTGGAAAGGCCTGGGGGGCTAAATCACTGTGTTCTACAGGGCAATGGACAACATTATGACTTTCCAGGTTGTTTCCATTTCAACTGACCTCAAAGACAGAACAATCTATAGTCTCGCCTAGAAACCAATGCACTGTACAGATCTAATTTGCTGGGTGAATTGTCCTCTGGCTTGAAAGCTTAACAGAGAAAAGAAATGTGTACATATGTGTACAGCTCTTGAATGAGTAAGACACACATGCACACACACAAAGGATGAATGTGCACGAGGCCATATACACATTAACACACATACACACACAACTCCTAAGAGTATCACGTTTCAGGTAAGACCCAGATGCAGACAAGGTTGAAGTAACAACAGTTTATTAATCAAACGGGGGCAGGCAAAAAGCAGGTCCAGGGCAGACAGAGGTCAGTAATCCAGATAGGTGGGGCAAAGGTACAGGACGGCAGGCAGGCTCAGGGTCAAGGCATGCAGACTGGTCAACACTGGGAAAACTAGGAAACAGGAACAATCAACAGGAGCAGATGGAAAAGTACTGGTAGGCTTGACGAAACAAAACGAACTGGCAACAGACACACAGAGAACACAAGCATAAATACACAGGCAATAATCACAAAGACAGGTGAAACAGATCAGGATGTGACAAAGAGAGTACACATCTAACACACACACAAACACACACACACACACACGTTATGCTCTTTTATCCTCATGGGGACCTGAAATTAATTTCCATTCAAAATTATATTTTCACCTAACCCTAAACCTAACTATTACCATAACCCTAACCTTAACCCGTAACCCTAAACCTAACTCCTAACCCCTTACCCTATAATCCTTATTCTAACCCTAATCCTAATTGAAACCCTAAGCTTTTAAAATAGCCTTTGTCCTCATGTGGATATGAGAAATGTCCCGAGGGATAATTGTCCTTGTTTTACTAACCTTCTGGGGACTTTTGGGGATTTTAGGTCCCCAGAAGGATAGAAGAACCCACACACACACACACACACACACACATACATACATACACACACACATTCTCAAGGGAGTGTGTGAAGGGAAAGGGAGCTCTAAACAGAAAAGAGCAGTGCTAGGGGCCCTGGTAGGCAGGAGTTTGTGATGGTTCTCCAGCAGTGGGAGACAGCAGCGACAGGGTTGGGGATAATCCAGGCAGCTGCTGAGTAGAGCAGGCATCAGATGTACTGGAAGGAGTGGATTACCCGGCCTGACAGAGATAGGGAGATATGGCGAAGAGGACTTGGGTCCAGATAAGAGCAGGATGAGTTGTCCAGGAAGGGGTACCAGACAGAAGAGGAGGAAAGTAAAAGTCTGCGTCCCAAATGGCATGTTATTCCCTATTTATTAATGCACTTCTTTTGAACAGAGCCCACTCACTATATATGGAATAGGGTGCAATTGGGGACGCAGCCAAAAAGGCATCTGCTAGCCGGGTAACATCCCTACACTTTGAGTCAATAATGTATCGGCCACATGTGAGGGATGGTCCTCAAAGGCATTGGCTTATCTCCAACTCCAGTTACTGCTTTCCTACAGTGGTTTGTTTCACACGTGTGGGTCAGTGAGATGTCCCATTTACACATTTACCATCAGGTGAATGTCATTCCGGGCCCTGCTATTAACATTTTCTGAGATGTTGATTTGCTTTGGCCAGATCCACACACTCAGTTGGTCCTTGTAGGGTTTTGCAGTCCATCGAAAGGAATCGGTTGTCATAGTTACAGAATCCAATTGCTACAGGTGTTTGTACACCTAAGTAGTCATTGTGTGTTTAAATAGGATATTTAGTTGGAGGAAACTACCTATTTTCATGATGTCATTGATCAGGATTCTGAGCAACCCAGCTTTGTCAACAGAATGTCCTATAACATGCACATAACAGTGTTGTTACAGATTGCTTTGTTGTTACTCACTGTATAATTGAACATATACAATGTCCAGCAGCCATTCCTCCCTGCATCTCTTTGAAGGCTTTGATCTGATGCTTAGCGGGGTCGCATTGGGTAGTCGTGCCTCTAGTGCAGCTGTACATTTTCATTATAGTGATGTGCATGATATGCACAAGTCAAGATTTTGTAGTCGGATTGATGATGGATGCTAGGGGCGGTTTTTGAGAATACGGTTAGAAATACCTGCATGTCATGTTACCATTAGGGTCAAACTGGTAGTTTGAAGCAGATGCACACACCTAATACACTATGCAAACAGGAAAATACATGACTGGGATGGTAGCCAATGAATGAAGTAGGGGGAGAACAATTGAACAGTAGATACAAGCTCTCTTTGGTCGTGAGTTGGGACAGGGCGAGAAATTGCTGTTGTAGTGATTGTGAGCGCTCCGTAACAGGTGATTTGATTTGTCTTCAAATTAATAATTTGATTTGATTTGGCATCCTCATGATACTACAGGTAAGAGACTATACCAGTGGAAATTGAAATGGCAAAGGCTCCCCAACAGTAGGAGTTTGCTTGTGTTGGTATTGATGACTATTAATTTAGAAAAAGTACCTAACCTTCATTTTTACCTGTGATTTCTTCAGGTAGCTACCCATATTATGTGAGCTCAAATATGGAATTCATGGTAAGATTGCAACCATAACTTGTACCACCCCACCATGTTTCTCTTTAGTATTCTAAACCAATACTAAAGAAAATACTAAAAGCCTTTGACTACAAATGCAATTCCTCTCATTGCTCACGGCATTTGATAGTTTAAGTCACCTAGACTATGCACTCAGTAAAACCCACCAAACAATAATGTAAAAACATTGGACAACATCCAAGCCTAGCCTCTGTTAAAACAATTTGTGGACCAGTGAAGTAGAAGCTCTTTCGAGTAATGCTCCTGTTAGCCTGCAGGGAACAGGTCCATCTCATTCACCTCTCGCTGAACTGCTTAATCACATTTCAGAATTGTGGCCAATGAGGGGCTAGCCTAGCAGAGCAGATGTCCTCTATGGTCTGACCTGTGGCTCAGAGGGGGCTGTGAATTAGGGCTGGGAATTGCCAGGGACCTTCCGATATTATCATGATACTTTGGTGACTATACGATATGTTTTGCTATTCTCATGGTTCTATAAGTATTGCAATTCAATACTGTGATTTTATTGATGTTCCAAACATATTGCTCACCATGTGTCTGCTGCAGAGGGACAAGGGAGAGTCATAAGAAAGCAAATTTTGATCAGTCATGGAAATAAAAGTGCTGAAAACAAATTGGCTGCCTTTTTAAAGAGAAGATGGAGAAAAACCTATGAAGAAAGAAGTTTTGGTGCAGCTACAGCCAACCAGTGCAAAAAAAGTATTGCAATATTGACCGAAATTATATGATCATCAAAAATAATATCCCGATATGTCACTGTATCGATTTCCCCAAACATCAAGACAAGACATAGGGGCTTTGTCATTGAGCCGACGGGACAGACAGGGTGTGGAGCCAGAATATTATTTCTAATTTGTCTTAGTCACTGGATAACCTTGTGTGTGAATGTGCACACACACATGCACAAATACACACACACATGCACAAGATCCCAGATGTGCACACACACACACAGACGTGCATAGGCACACACAAACATGCACAATCACACACACAAGCAGGCACACACATGTGCACAATCACATACAAATGTTTATACACACAGATACACATTCATTTAACACGCTTGGCAATCATTTTGTATCTAAACCAAGGTTAGAAAGAGTTCAGCATTAATACACATTACACAGACACAAACCCAAGTACACTCACACACGCGCGCACACAGTCCATTTTTTAAATTTAAGGTTGGAGCACACTGTCCCTCCGTAAAAAATAATTAGATCTTACTGAGCCAGTGTAAGGTGAGTTGTTTTTCTTACAGGCCCAGTGCAGTAAAAAACTAGATTTTCCTGTGTTTTATATATATTTCCACATTATGAGTTTGGAATAATACTGTGAAATAAAAAAAATGAAGATAATGCCCTTTAGTGTAAGAGCTGCTTGAAATGACTGCTTGAAATTTGTGGCTGTTTTAGTGGGATGGAGGTTTGGCCTGCCTGGTGAAAATTTGTTAATAGACCAATAAGAAAGAGAGTTCCAAACCTCTCTGCCAATAACAGCTGGTTTTCAGTTTTCCCCTGCCAATTCAAACCACTCCCAGACAGTCCTAGCAACATTTTTGCTTGAGAAATTGCTCTTTGCTAAGAAGCACTTTTTTTCTTCTTTTTTTTCTTTAATTGAAAACAGTCAGGGTCAGGTACTTAATTAACCTTTTACTGCAGTGGACTGAATCAGGGTCACACAGAGTGTTTATTGGTAGTCTTGGTCCTTCTTCAATATAGGACCTGCAATTTTACCAGTCATGCCATTCGGATACACACGCCCAGTATTTTTCCAGTTCTTTGCACCAGTCTAACCTTTCTTTAGAGAAACTCAAAGCAAAGAAGACACAAAGCACTGTAAAAAAGAGAATAGAAGAAAGAAAATAAGATTCAGATGGAGAGAGGATGAAAGAGAAGACAAGATACACCAGATTCAGAAAGCTGGTTAAACTAGAAACAAAAACTAGAAACAGAAAACAAGAAGGCTTGAACGATTGAAAGAATCTTTCAGAGGTAAAAGAGAGCGAGAGATGGAGAGAGAGCTCCTGAAAGCTCATTGATCACAGTGGATTCCAGCACACGCTCCAGTCACTCGGTGTGGTATTGGCCTAGGCCCAAATCACTCAGACAACACCTTTTGAAATTCACAATGGCTTCCTTGTGAATCAGCCGTCCCCTTTCATGCCTGTCTGGAGCCGATAACAGGCTGGCCCGTGCCCCTGAGTTAACAATCTCTGCTAATAGACTTCTCCCCTGTCAATCAGGCTTCAAAATCCCAATAGAGCAATACAGCTCAGATGCACACGCACACATGCACGTACACACACTCTACACTCATACATAAGAAACACTGACCCCCCCCCCCCCCCCCCTTCAATCGTGGCTCACCTATCTTTGGACCCCTTTAACCCCACTACCCCATCATCCCTCCCACACTAACACTCATCTTCATGCTACACTGGTGAAATAATGTCTTTCAGACCGCTTTAAATATACCATCTTTGGAAGCAGCGTTGGAAGAGTTTTTAAATAGGGGTTTGGGACTAAGGGTTTTGTACGCCTTTGAGAACACCCAGAATAAACCGGTGATAAGGCTTTTTGAAACACCCGGTGTTGTTAACTGCACCTGCAAGTGAGCTATGTCACCTATTTTAAACTCCAGAGTTCCCAAACACCTTTTCTTTAAGAAAGAAAAGAAAGTGTGTGCACTTTTAAGGGTAACATCATCCTTGGCGAGCAAACACAACCCAACACAGCAGTCCCATGAAAATAGAGTATCAACAAGTTTAACAAGCTCGCTACCAAACAAACCCCCAGCTATGTCTGTGCTCCGTTTCCGATCTCAACCAAATCCATAAAAATATATAAATATATATTTAATCTTCAAAGCTTCACACAATTTCATTATCAGTTTACATAATAAAATGAGTAGGCCTGGGATGATGACAATTCTTTCTAATTTAGATTAAATAGATTTTCCCAGCATGCATTCAAATGAAATAGCGTTTTTGCGTGGGATACGAGTCCCTTGCCAACATGCGACGCAGATCATACAATTAGAAATATCAAAAGAGGGTTGGTTCGAAAAACATGGATAATGGAGAAAAAAATGTTTTATGCTTGTTATTGACACCCTTGTTAAAGATGAGCAAAAGTGACTTTATTAAATAAATAATTCAAATACTGAGCTACAGTATATCGTATGTGTCACGTTTTGACCTTAGTTCTTTTGTTATGTCTTTGTTTTAGTATGGTCAGGGCGTGAGTTGGGTGGGTTGTCTATGTTCTTTTTTCTATGATTTGGGATATATGTGTTTGGCCTGGTATGGTTCTCAATCCGAGGCAGCTGTCAATCGTTGTCCCTGATTGAGAACCATACTTAGGTAGCCTGGTTTCACCTTTGAGTTGTGGGTGATTATTTTCTGTTATGTGTATGTCACCTTTCAGAACTGTTTAGTTTCCTCTTTCTTATTTTGTTTTGTGTTCTCAGTTTAATAAATAGATGATGAACACTCACCATGCTGCGCTTTGGTCCTCACCTCATTCCAACGACGAACGTTACAGAATCACCCACCAACCAAGGACCAAGCAGCGTGGTAACGGGCAGCAGCAGCGATCTCCAGACTCCTGGAGATGGGAGGAGATTTTGGACGGCAAGGGACCCTGGGCACAGGCAGGGGAATATCGCCGCCCCAAGGTAAAGATGGAGGCAGCTAAAGCTGAGCGGCGGTGGTATGAGGAGGCAGCGCGGCTGGAAGCCCGAAAGGCAGCCCCAAAAATGTATTGGAGGGGGGCACATGGGGAGTGTGGCTTAGTCAGGTAGGAGACCTGCGCCAACTCCCCGTGCTTACCGTGGAGAGAGGTGGACTGGGCAGGCACCGTGTTATGCCGTGAGGCGCACGGTGTCCCCGGTGCGCAGGCATAGCCCGGTGCGTTACAACGCAGCGCCTCGTATCGGCCTGGCTAGATTGGGCATCAAGCCAGGTGCCATGAAGCCGGCTCAGCACATCTGGTCTCCAGGGCGTCTTCTCGGGCCGGGGTACATGGCACCAGCCCTACGCATGGTGTCCCCGGGACTAAGGGTTTTGTACCCCTTTGAGAACACCCAGAATAAACCGGTGATAAGGCTTTTTGAAACAGGGGCACGGGCCAGCCTGTTCGCCAGCACAGCCCAGTGCGGTCGATTCCACCTCGCCGCACTGGCCTGGCTACGGGGAGCATCCAGCCAGGTAGGGTTGGGCAGGCTCGGTGCTCGAGACCTCCAGTGCGTCTCTACGGTCCGGTCTATCCGGTGCCTCCTCCACGCACCAGCCCTCCGGTGGCAGCCCCCAGCACCAGGCTCTCTCCGTCTTCTCCCTACAGGTGCTCTCGCCTGCTCATCGCTGCCAGAATTTCCCGTCTGTCCTGAGCTGCCAGAGTCTCCCTGTCTGAGGTCGGCGGCGAAGGTCGCGGCTCTAAAGAGGCCACGGAGGCAGGTTAGGAGGCGGACAAAGATTATGGTGGAGTGGGGTCCACGTCCCACGCCAGAGCTGCCACCGCGGGGGGTACTGTCACGTTCTGACCTTAGTTCTTTAGATATGTCTTTGTTTTAGTATGGTCAGGGCGTGAATTGGGTGGACTGCATTTATGGACTGCCATCTTCATTTCAAACCATAGGTTTTCAATGGGTTTCAAGTCTGGAGATGGAGATGGCCATTTCAAAATGTTGATTTTGTGGCCAATTAACAATTTCTTTGTGGATTTCGGTATGTGCTTGGGGTCATAAGATCCACTTGCGGCCAAGTTTCAGCCTCCTGGCAGAGGCAAACAGGTTTTTGTAAAAATATCCTGGTACTGGCTAAAAGTTCATGATGCTGTTGATCTTAACAAAAGCCCCAGGACCAGTGGAAGCAAAATAGCCTCATAACATCAAAGATCCACGACCAAATGTTAGTGGGTATAAGGTTATTTTCTACTCAAGCATTCTCATGGATGCCAAACCCACCACTGATGTGTGTGGCCAAAGAGCTCTATTTTCATGTCAGCCAACAATTGTAAACGCCTGGAGTGTGCTAAACGGCATTGGCACTTGGACTAGATCCAGTGCATTATTCAGATGACATGAATACTTTGCCACGCACACCAGTGGTGAGTTTGGTGTCCAAATGAGAATGCATTACAGGATCTCTTCCTTCAGCTGTCTCAGTGAACTTTTATGATTTAAATCTTCAAATAATGAGTTTTGGAGGATACTAAGTGTGAAAGGTATATGGAGGCAAGAAGGGTATAATGTTTAGAAATGTGTGTGTGTGGGGCACATGTGTTCTCCCTTTCGGTATTCAGGGATTATGTGGACACTTTTGTTTAAAAAAAATTCCTGAAGGTATCAGATTTGAGTAAATTTGAGGAGGCCATTCCTTTTATTTTTTTTTAACCTTTATTTAACAAGGCAAGTCAGTTGAGAACAAATTCCTATTTTCAGTGACGGCCTAGGAACAGTGGGTTAACTGCCTGTTCAGGAGCAGAACAACAGATTTGTACCTTGTCAGCCCGGGGGTTTGAACTTGCAACCTTCCGGTTACTAGTCCAACGCTCTAACCACTAGGCTACTCTGCCGCCCCAGAGGATCACAACACACACTCACCCAATGAATTTCTTCTGCTAAAAATATGATGTTACTCAGCATTCCCGTCAATGGTCTCCGCATAGGGCTGGGCAATATGGCCAAAAAATTATATCTAGATTTTTTCTTATTTAAGGGTGATTCACGATCTATATCTAGATGTAAAGTTTTCTCTGAAACAAGCTTTGTTGCACAATTTACCCCCTAAGGTCGACGTCCACGCAGAAATTGAATTAGCATAATACAAAACATCCCCACACAAATCTGTCAGTTGAAGCTAGAGATTTCTGTATTTTTGCATTGTATGCGTCTCAATCTACTGCATCCGCCTATGTTGCACTTCCACATCTGTGGTGAAAGATGACAGAGCTAGAGCGGTGTTTGTCAGACCATGAGACATGCCAAAAATCGGTCTTCTCTCATTGTCTGTAGCATCCGAACGGACATGAACACGATGGTGTTCTCCGTTTTGCTTTACAACCCTCACAAGCGTCTTCGGACGCGTCTGAAGTCGATACAGCCAATCTGCCAACTTCTGTCTGTAGCGTTTGTACACTTTGGGCTACACACTGATATGACCTCTCCGTGGAAAATCGAGACTCTCAAGAACACCCACAGACATCACTCGTCTGAAGGTCCCCTGGGTACCAGCTGAAAAAGTGAATGGAAGTACACTAATATGTGGACTAGTATGTGGACACGCCTTCAAATTAGTGGATTCTGCTAAATAATTTCAGGTGAGCCTAGCTATGACCACAGGGCTGGAGTAGGAGAGATATCTTGTTGAAACGTTGGCTTATTTATGCGAAACACGCCAAAATGGCCATCATTTGTTAAGCCAAGCTGACAACACACAGTAGCAGCTAGGTGGAATTGGTAAGCTAACTGACGCCACACAGCGGCAGCTACATAATGTATACAAAAGTATGTGGACGCCACATCAAATGAGTGGATTCGGCTATTTCAGCTACACCTGTTGCTGAGAGGTGTATAAAATCGAACATACAGCCATGCAATCTCCTTAGACAAACATTGACGAACTGACGTCAAATTTCTGCCACGCTGGAGCTCCCTCCGGTCAACTGTAAGTGCTGTTATTGTGAAGTGCAAATGTCTAGGAGCAGCAACGGCTCAGCCACGAAGTGGTAGGCCACACAAGCTCACAGAATGGGACCTCTGAGTGCTGAAGCGCGTGGCGCATAAAAATCGTCTGTCCTCGGTTGTAACACTCACTACCGAGTTGCAAACTGCTTCTGGAAGCAACTTCAGCACAAGAACTGTTAGTCTGGAGCTTTGTGAAACAAGCCTAAGATCACAATGCGCAATGCCAAGTGTCGGCTGGAGTGGTGTAAAGCTCGCCACCATTGGACTCTAGAGCAGTGGAAACACGTTCTCTAGAGTGATGAATCAAGCTTCACCATCTGGCAGTCCAAAGTACGAATCTGGGTTTGGCGGGTGCCAGGGGGGACGCTACCTGCCCAAATGCATAGTCCTAACTGTAAAGTTTGGTGGAGGAGGAATAATGGTCTTTGGCTGTTTTTCATGGTTCGGGCTAGGCCCCTTAGTTCCAGCATAAAATTACATTCTAGATACTTTTGTGCCCGTTCCTGTTTCAGCATGACAATGTCCATGTGCACAAACCGAGGTTCATACAGAAATGGTTTGTCGAGGTTGGTGTGGAAGAACTTGACTGGCCCGCATGGAGCCCTGACCTCAACCCCATCGAACACCTTTGGGATGAATTGGAACACCATCTGATAACCAGGCCTAATCATCCAACATCAGTGTCCGAACACATTCATGTTCTTGTGACTGAATAGAAGCAAGTCCCTACAGCAAAGTTCCAACATCTAGTGGAAAGCCTTTGCAGAAGAGTGGAGGCTGTTATAGCAGTAAAGGGGGGACCAACTCCATATTAGAATGAGATGTTCGATGAGCATGTGTCCACATACTTTTGGTCATGTAGTGTATAAATGGAGACTGTTTGAGTCAAATACATTTAAAAAAAAATGTGGATTGATCTTTTTTATTTCTCTCAAATATAGGACAACCACTTATTCAGAGGAAAATACATTTGGATTTTTTTTGGGGGGACGATATGTTGTTCCGTGTAGTGAATCTATTATTCAATGCGTTTGTATGGGCTTACAGCAGTAAGGTCCAAAACATTTTTTCATCAAATAATTGTTTTATGCAGTACCAGTCAAAAGTTTGGACACACCTACTCATTCCAGGGCTTTTCTTTATTTGTACTATCTTCTACATTGTAGAATAATAAATAGTGAAGACATAAACTCTGAAATAGCACATATAGAATCATGTAGTAACCAAAAAAGTGTTCAACAAATCAAAATATATTTTATATTTGAGATTCTTCAAAGTAGCCACCTTTGCCTTGATGACAGCTTTGCACACTCTTGGAATCACTCATCTTGAAAATCAATCATCATTAACACAATGGAAAAATCAAATGATTTATTATTGAAATATTGAAATAGCATTGGCAACTGAGAAAAACAAATTGATACGAATTAAGGCCATGTAGCAAACAATAATGCAGGCACTAGGGATGGGGGTGTGAGCATGCAGATTTGGGCAGATGAGATGTAGTCATTGTTTGTGTGCGTCTGTAAGTTGTTGTTCGTATGTATAGGTTTGAATATGGATTATATAAATATTATACAAATTTAAAAAGGCAGAACAGTTATGAGAACACCCTCCTGTCCGTCTCCAAATGTTTGAACAACATAGCCTGTTCACTTTGTTTAGTTGATGAAATCAAGTGGCCTACTAGGATAAGAACATTCTGGATATTTCGCAGAATGAAAACTAGTTACCATTTCCTTATTGCCTTCGGAAAGTATTCAGACCCCTTGACTTTTCTACATTTTGTTACATTACATCCTTGTTGTAAAATTTATAAAAACAGTTATTCAGCAATCTACACACAATACCCCATATTGAGGAAGCGAAAATAGGTTTTTAGAAATATTTGCAAATGTATTAAAACTAAAAAACAGAACTACCTGATTTACTTTGCTATGCAACTTCAAATTTAGCTCAGGTGCATCCTGGTTCCAATGATCATCTGAGATGTTCTACAACTTGATTGGACTCCACTTGTGATAAATTCAATTGATTGGACATGATTTGGAAAGGCACACCTGTCTATATAAGGTCCCACAGTTGACAGTGCATGTCAGAGAAAAAACCAGGCCATGAGGTCGAAGGATCTGTCCGTAGAGCTCTGAGACAGGATTATGTCAAGGCACAGATCTGGGGAAGTGTACCAAAATTTGGAACCACCAAGAATCTTCCAAGAGCTGGCCGCCTGGCCAAACTGAACCATCGGGGGTGAAGGGCCTTGGTAAAGGAGGTGACCAAGGACCCGAGAGTAACTCTGATAGAGCTCTAGAGTTCATCTGTGGAGATGGGAGAACCTTCCAGAAGGACAACCATCTCTGCAACACTCCACCAATCAGGCCTTTATGGTAGAGTGGCCAGACGGAAGCCACTCCTCAGTTAAAGGCACATGGAAGCCTGCTTGGAGTTAGCAAAAGGCACCTAAAGACTCTCAGACCATGATTAACAAGGTTTACAAATTACAAAACGAACGTGAACGTGGTTTTATTTGACCTTTATTTAACCAGGTGGGCCAGTTGAGAACAAGTTCTCATTTACAACTGCGACCTGGCCAAGATAAAGTAAAGCAGTACGACAAAATCAACAACACAGAGTTATACATAAACAAACGAACAGTCAATGACACAAAAGAAAAGAAAATTGAATAATCTATGTACAGTGTTTGCAAATGTAGAAGAGTAGGGAGGTAGGCAATAAATAGGCCTTAGAGGTGAAAATAATTACAATTTAGCATTAATACTGGAGTGATAGATGTGCAGATGATGATGTGCAAGTAGAGATGGGTGCAAAAGAGGGTGCAAAAGAGCAAGAGGTTAAGTAATAATATGGGGATGAGGTAGTTGATGAGACCAAGATTGAACTCTTTGGCCTCAATGCCAAGCGTCACGTCTGGAGGAAACCTGGCACCATCCATACGGTGAAGCATGGTGGTGGCAGAATAATGCTGTATGTTTTTCAGCAGCACGGACTGGGGGACTAGTCTGGATCGAGGTAAAGATAAACGGCGCTGTCACGCCCTGACCTTAGTTATCTTTGTTTTCTTTATTATTTTGGTTAGGTCAGGGTGTGACAAAGATGGTTGATTTAGTTTTTGTATTGTCAAGGTGTTTTTGTCCTGTCTAGGGTTTTTGTAATTCTATGGGGTTTTAGTATGTTTAGGTATATATAGGGCTATGGTGGCCTGAATTGGTTCCCTATCAGAGGCAGCTGTTTATTGTTGTCTCTGATTGGGGATCCTATTTAGGTTGCCATTTTCCATTTTGGTTTTGTGGGTTATTATTCTATGTTTAGTTGCCTGTTTGCACTAGTCATATTGCTTCATGGTTCGTTTTGTTATTTTGTATAGTTTTGTTCAGTGTTGCATTTGTTTAATAAATTAGAATGTACGCTTATCAAGCTGCGCCTTGGCCTCCTCCTTATGACGACCGTGACAGGCGCAAAGTACAGAGAGATACTTGATGAAAACCTGCTACAGAGCACTCAGGACCTCAAACTGGGTGAAGGTTCACCTTCCAACAGGATAACGACCCTCAGCACACTGCCAAGACAACGCAGGAGTTGCTTCGGGACAAGTCTCAATGTCCTTGAATGGCCCAGCCAATGCCCGGACTTGAACCCAATCTAACATATCTGGAGAGACCTGAAAATCGCTCCCCATCCAACCTCACAGAGCATGAGAGGATCTGCAGAGAAGAATGGTAGAAACTCCCCAAATAGAAGTCTGCCAAGCTTGTAGCTTCATACCCAAAAAGGCTGTAATCGCTGCCAAAGGTGCTTCAACAAAGTACTGAGTAAAGGGTCTGAATGCTTTTGTAAATTTAATATTTCCTTTTTACATTTTTTTTATATAAATTAGCAAACATTTCTAAAACCTTGTTCTTGCTTTGTCATCATGGGGTAGTGTGAGTAGATTGATGAGGAAACAATGTAATGCATTTTAAGGCTGTAACCTAACAAAATGTGTAAAAAGTAAAGGGGTCAGAATCATTTCTGAAGGCACTGTAAATGTGTATTTTTATGCTCATTGCACATTTATAAATCACAGACTAGATAGCTAGCACATAACTGTCTGTGGCTAAAATGCTGCTAGCGGTACGTGGTACCGCAATGCCACCCGCAACAGAAACTGAGTATTATTTTCCCACAATCATGTTACAAAGGTTAAGTTCTACTCTATTACAGTAAAATATTGTCTCAATGTGTTTCGGTGTCTTAGGACGTGACACAGTCAACACCCTTTTTTTATTAGACCGACATGATCTCATCAGAATATGTCAACATACTGTAGTGACATTTAACCTAAACCTAACTCCTTTCACTAATATCCTCACTTCTCTGAATTTTAGTTGGTTTACTATTTTTGTGAGGACTTCTGGTACTCACAAGTATAGTAAAACAAGTGTGCGCACACACACACACACACACACACAGCCCTTCCACTTGTCATAGCTCCCTGGCAGTCAGTTTTGCGTCAGTGCTGAAACCACAGGGATGGTTGACATTTCACTTTGGCTCTGTCTCCATTCCTGTGATCAGAGCCCTGCTGCTTCGGTGGACTGAAAGGTCACAGTTGTTGTTTGTCAAAATCGGAACAAAAAATACCCCATACCATGATGTGTGTGTGTGTGTGCATCACAACATATCTACCTTTGTGACTGTGTGTTTTTATACAATGTGCATGTATTTTGTGTGTGTGTGTGTGTGTGTGTATGTGTGTGTTTCACAGGCAGTGAATGGTGAACATAGACAGTCTCTGTTACATTGAATGGTTCATTCTTGAACCAATCACCCTTTTTTGTTATCTAGGTGTGTGTATGTGTACTTACAAATATTCAAATGCATGTGTGTGTCCACACATATAGCCAGCCTCCTGTTGCTAGAATGCTTTTGAGAGGCGCTAAGCAATCCGTTCTGAGTATTTGTATTTGGCGGTGGAACCAAAATTGAGTGTGACAGCCCATTGTTAGCTCCGTCCCTCCCTTTGAGTCTCTCTGTGTCCCAAATGGTGTCCTATTCCCTACATAGTACACTACATAGGGTATGGGGTGTCATTTGGGAATATACAGACTCTCTCAGCCAAGTTCAGCTTACAGGCATGATACAGGCAAACAGCTTCACTTTTAATGAAAAAAATCATGCAAAAATGAGAGAGAGAGAGATAATATATTGTTTGTGGCCCAAATGGCACCCTATTGCCTTTATAGTGCACTACTTTTTTTGCAAAATTATAAAACAATTTAAACAGAAATCTCATTTCCGTAAGTTTTCAGAACCTTTACTCAGTACTTTATTGACTAGTCTCTGAGTACCTGCTGCTGAAAAACATCCCCACAGCATGATGCTGCCACCACAATGCTTGACCATAGGGATGGTGCCAGGTTTCCTCCAGACGTTTGGCATTCAGGCCAAAGAGTTCAATCTTTCATCAGACTGGGAAAATCTTCTTTCTCATGGTCTGGGAGACCATTAGGTGCCTTTTGGCAAACTCCAACTGGGCTGTCTTGTGCCTTTTTCTGAGGAGTGGCTTCCGTCTGGCCACTCTATCATAAAGGCCAGATTGGTAGAGTGCTGCAGAGATGTATGTCCTTCTGGAAGTTTCTCCCATCTCCACAGAGGAACTCTGGAGCTCTGTCAGAGTGACCATCGGGTTCTTGGTCACCTCCTTTACCAAGGCCCTTCTCCTCCGATTGCTCAGCTTGGCCGGGCGGCCAGCTCTAGGAAGAGTCTTGGTGGTTCCAAACTTCTTCCATTTAAGAATGATGGAGGCCACTGTGTTCTTGGGGACCTTCAATGCTGCATAATTGTTGTTTGTTACCCTTTGTTAATTGTTACCCTTCCCTAGATCTGTGCCTCAACACAATCCTGTCTCAGAGCTCTATGGACAATTCCTTCAACCTCATGGCTTGGCTTATGCTCAGATAAGCACTGTAAACTGTGGGACCTTGTCTAGACAGGTGTGTGCCTTTCCAAATCATGTCCAATCAGTTTAATTTACCACTCCAATCAAGTTGTAGAAGCATCTCAAAGATGATAAATCGAAACAGGATGCACCTGAGCTCAATTTCGAATTTCGAGTTTTATAGCAAAGGGTCTGAATGTAAGTAAGATATTTATGTTTTTTATTTGTAATATATTTGCTAAAATGTCTAAAAACCTATTTTCGCTTTGTCAATATGGGGTATTGTGTGTTGCTTGATGAGGAATTTGTTATATTTTTTACATTTTGGAATAAGGCTGTAAGGGGGTTCTGAATACTTTCCAAATGCACTGTATAGTGTTTTTTATAAAGGAAATAGGGTGCCATTTGGGAGACATACAATATATTAGCCTTGCTTGTTGCTCTGATCTCTCTCTCGACACAATTACCCTTCAGTGTTCCGACAGTGTCATATCTTCAATCATAAGCTGACTTCATTCTATGACAAGTTTCATGTATGTCATTATCATGAAAACCTTAAGAGTGCCTTATGCCAGACCTTTTGTGTTTCTCCTCTATGGCATTCACAATAAAGACCAACATAATTCTCGAGACGTATGCATGGTTCTAAGAACCTTGAACTCAGACAGGAGCAGTTTAGGGTCAGGAGGAAAGCTACAACACACAGACAAATATAGAGAAGATAGAGCTAGCTGTTTGAAGATAAACAACAACAGTTTGGAGGATTTATACAGTGTAGGGTAATTTACTTTGCATGTATGATGGTACTTGGTCTTTTGGTTGTAAGCCAGCTGTGAACACAGTTGGATTTTCCTTGGGCTATTGGAAGCAGACAAACTTTTGTAGGAACATAACAGATTTTTATTTGGGGGGGGGGGGGGGTGGGGGGGGGGGGGGGTCAGAAGGAATATTGTAAATTGTAAAGCTATTTTGTTTTTAAATGTATTTCCCATTAAATGCATTAGACTCATATGATCAAACAAATATTATATTGAATTGTTTAGAATACAGGTTTTTCAATGTAAAGGGAAAGGGGAACAATGTAACTGGTGTCACTAAGCTGTTAACATTATCACTTTCTCTACTGTCCCTATCCCTTTACTGGATTCAAGCCAGAGGTCCTCTGATCGCAAGCACACATGACCACATGCTTTACAATGTACCAACCAGTGTCACCACTGAAAAGGATCCGATTCAATGGCATCAGTGGCGACATTTCAAGCTGTGAGAGAGTTTATCCAGTCCAATCTCAATCTGTTACACCAACACCTGTCCAAACACTTTACATTCTAACCAGCAATAGCAGATGGTGACAAAAGGGGACATTTTCCTTGTGCATAACAACCGATGAAGTGAAAAAGTGTTACACAAAATAACGTTTAACGGCTAGAAGAAATAGTACATTATCCAAGGTGAGTTACGAATTCTAGAGGTAGCAATTGCATCATGTTGCAATTGTTTAACATTGAAAAGCATTTTTGCGTTTCTCTTTTCTCAACTCTGTTAATCGCCTCATCACAAGACATTGTAAGTGTAAAGTTACAACATAAAACAAGCTGCAGAGTATTGAGCTAAGAAGTATTTTTTAATAACAAAAAACTATATGTGTATATATGTGTGTGTGTGTGTGTATATATATATATACTGCTCAAAAAAATAAAGGGAACACTTAAACAACACAATGTAACTCCAACTCTATCACACTTCTGTGAAATCAAACTATCCACTTAGGAAGCAACACTGATTGACAATAAATTTCACATGCTGTTGTGCAAATGGAATAGACAACAGGTGGAAATTATAGGCAATTAGCAAGACACCCCCAATAAAGGGGTGGTTCTGCAGGTGGTAACCACAGACCACTTCTCAGTTCCTATGCTTCCTGGCTGATGTTTTGGTCACTTTTGAATGCTGGCGGTGCTTTCATGCTAGTGGTAGCATGAGACGGAGTCTAAAACCCACACAAGTGGCTCAGGTATTGCAGCTCATCTAGGATGGCACATCAATGCGAGCTGTGGCAAGAAGGTTTGCTGTGTCTGTCAGCGTAGTGTCCAGAGCATGGAGGCACTACCAGGAGACAGGCCAGTACATCAGGAGACGTGGAGGAGGCCGTAGGAAGGCTACAACCCAGCAGTAGGACCGCTACCTCCGCCTTTGTGCAAGGAGGAGCAGGAGGAGCACTGCCAGAGCCCTGCAAAATGACCTTCAGCAGGCCACAAATGTGCATGTATCTGCAAATAAATTCATTAAAAATCCTACAATGTGATTTTCTGGATTTTTTTTCTAATTTTGCCTGTCATAGTTGAAGTGTACCTATGATGGAAATTACAGGCCTCTCTCATCTTTTTAAGTGGGAGAACTTGCACAATTGGTGGTTGACTAAATACTTTTTTCCCCCACTGTACATACACCTTAGCCAAATACATTTAAACTCAGTTTTTCACAACTACTGACATTTAATCCTAGTAAAAAAATCCTTCTCTTAGGTCAGGTAGGATCACCACTTCATTTTAAGAATGTGAAATGTCAGAATAATAGAGATAATTATTTCTTTCAGCTTTTATTTCTTTCATCACATTCCCAGTAGGTCAAAAGTTTACATACACTCAATTAGTATTTGGTAGCATTGCCTTTAAATTGATTAACCTGGGTCAAACTTTTCGGGTAGCCTTCCACAAGCTTCCCACAATAATTTGGGTGAATTTTTGGTCCATTCCTCCTGACAGAGCTGGTGTAAATGAGTCAGGTCTCTAGGCCTCCATGCTCGCACACACTTTTTTAGTTCTACCCACAAATTGTCTATGGGATTGAGGTCAGGGCTTTGTGACGGCCACTCCAATACCTTGACTTTGTTGTCCTTAAGCCATTTTGCCACAGCTTTGGAAATACGCTTGGGAACATTGTCCAGTTGGAACACCCATTTGCGACCAAGCTTTAACTTCTTGACTGATGTCTTGAGATGTTGCTTCAATATATCCACATAATTTTCTTTCCTCATGATGCCATCTATTTTGTGAAGTGCACCAGTCCCTCCTGCAGCAAAGCACCCATCCAACATGATGCTGCCATCCCCTTGTTTCACGGTTGGGATGGTGTTCTTCGGCTTGCAAGTCTCCCCCATTTTCCTCCAAACATAACGATGGTTATTATGGCCAAACAGTTCTATTTTTGTTTCATCAGATCAGAGCACCTTTCTCCAAAAAGTACGATCTTTGTCCCCGTGTGTAGTTTCACACTGTAGTCTGGCTTTTTTATGGCGGTTTTGGAGCAGTGGCTTTTTCCTTGGTGAGCGGCCTTTCAGGTTATGTTGATATAGGACTCGTTGTACTGTGGATATAGATACTTTTTACCTGGTTCTTCTTCACACACCTTTGATTTGCACTTTTCGCACCAAAGTACATTCATCTCTAGGAGACAGAACGGGGTATGATGGCTGCGTGGTCCCATGGTGTTTATACTTGCATACTATTGTTTGTACAGATGCACGTGGTACCTTCAGACATTTAGAAATTGCTCCCAAGATTGAACCAGACTTGTGGAGGTCTAAGGTCTTGGCTGATTTGTGGGTTTTTGTTTGTCCACCCGCCTCTTGAGGATTGACCACAAGTTCTCATTGGGATTAAAGTCTGGGGAGTTTCCTGGCCATGGACCCAAAATATCAATGTTTTCTTCCCCGAGCCACTTAATTATCACTTTTGCCTTATGGCAAGGTGATCCATCATGCTGTAAAAGGTATTGTTCATCACCAAACTGTTCCTGGATGGTTGGGAGAAGGTGCTCCTGGAGGATGTGTTGGTACCATTCTTTATTCATGGCTGTGTTCTTAGGCAAAAGTGTGAGTGAGCCCACTCCCTTGGCTGAGAAGAAAGCCCACACATGAATGGTCTCAGGATGCTTTACTGTTGGCATGACACAGGACTGATTGTAGTGCTCACCTTGTCTTCTCCGGATAAGCTTTTTTCCGGATGCCCCAAACAATCGGAAAGGGGATTCATCAGAGAAAATGACTTTTCCCCAGTCCTCAGCAGTCCAATCCCTGTACCTTTTGCAGAACATCAGTCTGTCCCTGATGTTTTTCCTGGAGTGAAGTGGCTTCTTTGCTGCCCTTCTTGAAACCAGGCCATCCTCCAAAAGTATTCGCCTCACTGTGTGTGCAGATGCACTTACACCTGCCTGCTGTCTCTCCTGGGCAAGCTCTGTACTGTTGGTGCCCCGATCCCACAGCTGCATCAACTTTAGGAGACGGTCCTGGCGCTTGCTGGACTTTCTTTGGCGCCCTGAATCCTTCTTCACAACAATTGAACCGCTCCCCTTGAAGTTCTTGATGATCCGATAAATGGTTGATTGAGGTACAATCTTACTGGCAGCAATATCCTTGCCTGTGAAGCCCTTTTTGTGCAAAGCAATGATGACAGCACGTGTTTCCTTGCAGGTAACCATGGTTGACAGCGGAATAACAATGATTCCAAGCACCACCCTCCTTTTGAAGCTTCCAGTCTGTTATTTGAACTCAATCAGTATGACAGAGTGATCTCCAGCCTTGTCCTCGTTAACATTCACACCTGTGTTAACGAGAGAATCACTGACATGATGTCAGCTGGTCCTTTTGTGGCAGGGCTGAAATGTTTTTGGAAATGTTTTTTGGGATTCAGTTTATTTTCATGGCAAAGAGGGACGGTGCAATTAATTGCAATTCATCTGATCATTCTTCATAACATTCTGGAGTATATGCAAATTGCCATCATACAAACTGAGGCAGCTGTGAAAATGTATATTTGTGTCATTCTCAAACCTTTTGGCCACTACTGTACACACAGCACTAGTCAAAGGTTTGGACACACCTACTCATTCAACGGTTTTGTAGAATAGTAGTGATGACATCAAAACGATGAAATAACATATATGGAATCATGTAGTATCCAAAAAAGTGTTAAGACCTGAAGGTTAGTCTAGCCAGAAAATGTCAAGAACCTTTAAGGTTTCTTCAAGTGAAGTCGCAGAAACTATGATGAAACTAGCTCTCAATAAGAATTTGTTCTTAACTGACTTGCCCAGTTAAATAAAGGTTAAATAAAAAATAAAAAATAAAGAGCTTCACAGAGTTCAAGTAACAGACATGTTTCAACGTCAACTGTTCAGAGGAGACTTCGTGAATCAGGCCTTCATGGTCGAAGGAACCACTACTAAAAGTCACCAATAATAAGAAGAGACTTGCTTGGGCCAAGAAACACAAGCAATAGACATTAGATGGGTAGAAATCTGTCCTTTGGACTAATGAGTGGAAATGTGAGATTTTTGGTTCCAACCACTGTGTCTTTGTAAGACGCAGAGTAGGTGAACGGATGATCTCCGCATGTGTGGTTCCCACCATGAAGCATGGAGGAGGAGATGTGATTGTGGGTGCTTTGCTGGTGACACTGTCAGTGATTTATATAGAATTCAAGGCACACTTAACCAGCATGGCTACCACATCGATACGCCATCCCATCTGGTTTGCGCTTTGTGGGACTATCATTTGTTTTTCAACAGGACAATGACCAAACACACCTCCAGGCTGTGTAAGGGCTATTTGACCAAGAAGTACAGTGATGAAGTGCTGCATCAGATGACTTGGCCTCCACAATCACCCAAACTCAACCCAATTGAGATACTCTGAAGAATCAAAAATATATTTTGTATTTGTTTAACAATATTTGAGTTACTACATGATGCCATATGTTTCATTTAATAGTTTTGATGTCTTCACTATCAATCCACAATGTAGAAAAAGTCAAACGAATATTAAAAATTGAATCAGTGTCCAGAATTTTGACTGGTACTGTATATACCAAATAATATATGGGGAATTGGAAATTATATTGTTAGAAACCACATTCTATCTACAATATTTACTGTATATACCAAAAAAATATATGGGGAAATGGAGATTACATTGATATCTGCAGTATTTAAGCAGATCTACCCAGCTCCCCACAAAAAAAGTGAATGTATTTTTTTTCACCGTTCAGTGCTGTTTTATGAGTGGAAAATGTTTAAACAAAAAATATCTTGCAATGTTTTAAAATATCGCTTTGCTCTGTAATTATTCAACTTAGCACTTTTATCAGTGAGCCTGCCTTCCCTGCGATGACATGATTTAAAGCTAGGGATGATTGCTGATGGTTGTTGCTCCCCAAGAGGAAATAAAACGACTTGATCCAAATTGCCTCAAAAAACTATTCAGATGAGTGATTGACAGTGGGGCCAATTCATCACAATGAGAGTCTCAGATATATGACACTGAGAAAACATTGGAAAATAGACAGACATTCACACACTCGCACACAGACACAAACAATCACAAAAGCAGCAAAGTGGAAAAAAATAATAATTCAATAGCCATTAACGTTACATTGTACCTTTATAGAAATTCTGAGGGGAATGATTTGTTCAAGAGTGGTTGTGCAGAAGCAAAATAAGGAAGGGAGGGAGTAGCAGGTGTATGAGCATGTGTGGAGCCCTACTCTCTCTCTCTCTCCTCTCCTCTCCTCCTCCTTCCTTCACGTCTGTGGCCATTAGCGAGGCGGCCGTTGAGGCTGGCGTGTTTTGACAGATGCTCTCTCTGTCCAAATGCATCTCAGAGGACGTTATGGTGCTTGTCACGCTCCTCCTCCTTCCTGTCTTGTCCCGCTCTTGTTTTATTTTATTTTTCACTCTCTCTCTCTTGCTCTCTCTCGTGCTCTCTCTCTCTCTCTGAGCTTGCATGCATTGCTCTCAGGGTTTCTCATGCTATGGCACAAACAAGCACAATGCCATGGAATAAACACACACACACCAGAAGTTAGGAGGATGGGAGACCCACGGTACAGACATGGACGGCATGGAGTCTACAAAGCGTGTTTCAAAAATCATCAAGACAAATAATTTTTACCTAAAACATTTAATAAAGTCTTATGGGTAATGGGAATGAGGGGGATACTTACACAGTGTAGGGAAGGGATCACAGCAGTGATGGAATGAGGGTGTAAGGCATGAGTTGAGGTGTTCAGAGGCGTGCAAAACAGTGATTGAGGTGTTCAGAGGCTTCACTGCAGGTCACACAGAACCCAAACTGGCTGCGCGTGTGCGCCATCGTGTATTAATTTATTTTGTCCCCCCACACCAATCCCGATCACGATACGACACATTTTAAAATGACAAAACAAACTCTGAACCAATTACATTAATTTGGGGACAGGTGGAAAAACATGAAACATTTATGGCAATTTAGCTAGATAGCTTGCACTTGCTAGCTAATTTGTCCTATTTCGCTAGCTTGTTGTTGCTAGCTAATTTGTCCTGGGATATAAACATTGAGTTTTTATTTTCCCTGAAATGTATAAGGTCCTCTACTCCGACAGTTAATCCACACATAAAACAGTCAACCGAATCGTTTCTAGTCATCTCTCCTCCTTCTAGGCTCTTTCTTCTCTTGACTTTATATTGCGATTGGCAACTTTCATAAATTAGGTGCATTACCGCGGTGCAAACATGTAGTCAGCCTGTCAGGCTCATCATAGATGGATGGTGTTGGAGAAGAGCTCAACTCTTCTACTGAGGGCAGGACAGGATCGGACTGGGAAAACAATACCACAACACAGTTAGACAGAATGAGTTAGTCCAAGCAAGGATTACAATCACATTGATGTGTAATAATTTGAAAAATGAAGGTAATGTGATTGTGTTTGTGTCTCCTCAAAAAGTTATACAACAGTATCATCGAGAGCATCTTGACTGGCTGGATCACCGCTTGGTATGTCAAATGCACCGCCCTTGACCTCAAAGCGCAACAGAGGGTGGTGCGGACAGCCCAGTACATTACTGAGGCCGAGCTCCCTGCGATCCAGGACCTCTATATCAAGTGGTGTCAGAGAAATGCCCCATAAATTGCCAAAGACTCCAGCCACCCAAGCCATAGACTGCTCACTCTGCTTCCGTCCAGAAAGAGTTACTGGAACATCGGCTCTCGGACCAACAGGCTCCGAGACAGCTTCTACCCCAAGCCATTAGACTGCTAAATAGCCAGACAGCTAAATCGTCAATAAAATGGTATCCAAACTATCTGCCCTGACTATATCTTGCACTGACCCTAGCCACACTCACTAGACAATATACAATACCAGTCAAAAGTTTGGACATACCTACTCATTCAAGGGTTTATCTTTATTTGACTATTTTCTACATTGCAAAAACATCAAATCTATGAAGTAACACATATGGAATCATGTAGTAACCAAAAAAGCATTAAATAAATCAAAATATATTAACTATTTGAGATTCTTCAAAGTAGACACCTTTTGCCTTGATGACAGCTTTGCACACTCTTGGCATTCTCTCAACCAGCTTCACCCAGAATGCTTTTCCAACAGTCTTGAAAGAGTTCCCACATATGCTGAGCATTTGCTGGCTTGCTTTCCCTTCACTCTTTGGTCCAATTCATCCCAAACCATCTCAATTGGGTTGAGGTTGGGGCATTCTGGAGGCCAGGTCATCTGATGCAGCACTCCATCACTCTCCTTTTTAATCAAATAGCCCTTGCACATCCTGGAGGTGTGTTAGGTCATTGTCCTGTTGAAAAGCAAATGATAGTACCACTAAGTGCAAACAACATAGGAATGCATATCTCTGAAGAATGCTGTGGTAGCCATGCTGGTTAAGTGTGCCTTGAATTCAACTGAGTGTCACCAGCAACATCCACTGAGTGTCACCAGCAAAGCACCCCCACACCATCACACCACCTCCTCCATGCCTCACGGAGGGAACCTGGAATCTGTTCACCTACTCTGCATCTCCCCAAAATCTCAAATTTGGACTCATCAGACCAAAGGACAGTTTTCCATTGGTCTAATGTCCATTGCGCATATTTCTTGACCCAAGCAAGTCTCTTCTTATTATTGGTGTCCTTTAGTATTGGTTTCTTGGCAACAATTCGACCATGAAGGCCTGATTCACACAGTCTCCTCTGAACAGTTGATGTTGAGATGTGTCTGTTACTTGAACTGTGAAGCATTTATTTGGGCTGCAAGTTGAGGTGCAGTTATTAACTTTTCCTCTGCAGCAGAGGTAACTCTGGGTCTTCCTTTCCTGTGGCGGTCCTCATGAGAGCCAGTTTCATCATAGAGATTGATGGTTTTTGCGATTGCACTTGAAGAAACTTCTTGAAATTTTCCGGATTGACTGACCTTCGTGTCTTTAAAATATTGATGGACTGTCGTTTGTCATTGCTTATTTGAGCTGTTCTTGCCACACTATGGACTTTGTCTTTTACCAAATAGGGCTATATTCTGTATACCACCCCTACCTTGTCACAACACAATTGATTGGCTAAAACGCATTAAGAAATTAAGTTTTAACTTTAAGGCACACCTGTTAATTGAAATGCATTGCAGGTGGCTACCTCATGAAGCTGGTTGAGAGAATTCCAAGAGTGTGCAAAGCTGTCATCAAGGCAAAGGACAGTTACTTTGAAGAATCTCAAATCTCAAATACATTTTTATTTGTTTTACACTTTTTTGGTTACTACATGATTTCAAATGTGTTATTTCAAAGTTTTGATGTCTTCACCATTATTCTACAATGTAGAACATAGTACACATAAATAAAAGGGTTTGTCCAAGCTTTTGACTGGTACAGTATATAGTCACTTTACCCTGCCTTCATATACGTACAGTATCTACCCTTAAATACCTCTTACCTCTGTACATTCATCTGGTAATGGTTCTCCCTATATATAATGGTAATGGTCCCTATTGCATATTCTATTTGATTCCTTGTGTTACTATTTTAGTTGTGTTAATATTTTTAAGTTTTGCATCATTGGAAAGGGCTCGTAAGCAAGCATTTCACAGTAACGTCTGCATTATTGTATTCGGCGCATGTGACAAATAAAATGTTATTTGATTTGTACTTGACTCTACAGACAGTAATGAGAGAACATTGACAGGGCTACTTACAGTGCTTGAAATGGAGATATTCAATGTGCCAGTGGATAAGAGGTTACATTAGACATGGCTTCAGTTCACATCAGGTTGAGAGTTGACACTGGTAGTGGTGTGGAGCGGTCATCCCCTCTTAATCAGGGCACAGGAGGGGATTTAGATGTAAGTACAAATAGTAGATGCATTCTATTACAGCAGCTCCATCAGAGGTTTGGGCAATATCCCTGAAGTTAAACTCAGACATCTCAGAATTCACAAAGTCAAACACAGACTACACATCTCACCCACTTGATACGTCAAAGTAGCCCAAGAAACATTCCTGAATAAAGCCCTGATCATCCACATACCTGACGTTAACTGACAACTGTGAGCGACAGTTGATGTCTGTGGTTTCATCCATTTGCCATGCGAAAGAATGTGCTGCGTCAACGTCTATTTTAATCTAATATTAATTGATGATGCGATGGAAGCCCTCAAATCACTCTGAAATGATGATCACAGAGAAGGCAGTAGAAACTTCCATATGCATAGAAAGTAAAGCATTGTAACGTGTAATTTCCTCTGGAAGCCCTTGTTAGTGAAACGTTCCCTCTCATCGTGCCTCCTAAAAGCCAACAAAGCCAATTTACATGCCCAAAAATGCAACACTGTAGATAAGCTGCTTAAGAACATCTCTGTTTTTCATGACCTTTGTGTTGCGCATTTTGAATACGTAGACCTTCATCCATTACATGATCAATGCAGCTTCTTTCCAGAAGCTTGAATCTGATATGAGTAGTGAAAGGGGTTCTTCAGCAAAAATGCACTACATTGTCGTTAGCGTTAGCTATCCATTCTGGCGGAAAAACTGCTCTCTGGTTAGTTACTTGCTTGTAAAGTTAGCAAGGCAAATAAAAATAAATTACACTAACTCGATACAAACATAAAGTTCTAAAAGCAAGAAAACATAGCATCTACCTCCTCCATCTTCTGTACTTTGAAGAAATGAGTTTGAAGAATTGAACAATATGCCTAAAATGCGATCACTATTCACTATCTCAATCTCAATCTATCCAACAATGTCACCAACTCACCAAGCTTCTAAATCACACATGCGTAGTACTAGGTTAATTCTCTGATCCTTTGATTAGATGGACAACGTCAGTTCATACTGCAAAAGATTTAATTGGTTCCTCTGGAAGTCGTCATAATTATAATGTAGGCCTATGGAAGGGGTGAGGAGCACAAGCCTCCTAGGTTTTGTATTGTAGTCAATAAGAGAATGTAAATTCCATACTCCTCTCGTCCCCTCCCTCACCTCCCTTCCCTCTGACTATCTCCTCCAATTGGTTCTGAGAAAGAGGCGAGGAGAGAGGACGCGAGGAGTATGCAATTGAGATTCTCCCACTGTTGAGACTACTGTAGTCCATTTCAAAACAGTGGGTTTAAACAGGCATTTGGTGATATGTGAATATACTGTAATTAGTATAGTTTTATCTAAAAGGGATAATTTTTTTACGTTTCATTATTTTGTATTTTTCTGAAATTCACTGAGTAGGATGGTCCTCCCCTTCCCCCTCTGAGAAGCTTTCACTGACACACACGCACACACAGTTAAAGTTCAGAACAGTTGACCTGTTTGCATGTGTCCTCACATGCCACTGAAGAGCAAATGACAGGTAAGGATTCACATGGTCTGCTCAATGCAGGTGCCTTAGAGGGACACGCCAGCGTAGAGGGACATGAGCACAGAGTATGTCTGGAGGTCACCCCAGGTGTCTGTCACAACTGATACATCATGGAGACGCTAACTTACCTGGACACAATGGGGCCAACTGTAGAAGGTTATGTAGTTCACATACCATGATGTCATGCCTTGTGAGGACATAAGATGGATATGACCTACTGCCAGATCTTTATGAATTGAGATGATGGAATTGTTGGCTAAGTAGATCCTCTTAATGTGTCACGCCCTGGTCTTAGTATTTTGTGTTTATATATTTATTTGGTCAGGCCAGGGTGTGACATGGGGTTATTTTGTGTTGTGTTGTGGTATTGGGGGTTTTAGTAGGTATTGGGATTGTGGCTGAGTAGGGGTGTCTAGCATAGTCTATGGCTGCCTGAGGTTCTCAATCAGAGTCAGGTGATTCTCGTTGTCTCTGATTGGGAACCATATTTAGGTAGCCTGGGTTTCACTGTGTGTTGGTGGGTGATTGTTCCTGTCTCAGTGTTTGTATTCACCAGATATGCTGTATAGGTTTTCACATTTTCCGTTTGTTGCTTTGTATTGTTTGTGTTTTTGTCTTCATTAAAGATGTATCGAACTAACCACGCTGCATTTTGGTCTGACTCTCCTTCAACGGAAGAAAGCCGTAACAGAATCACCCACCACACACGGACTAAGCAGCGTGGTGACAGGCAGCGACAGCAACAGCAGCGAAAAGAGGAATGGACATGGGAGGACGTTATGGACAGCAAGAGTATAGAGTATACGACTTGGGAGGAAATAGACAGGTGGGCGGTCGACCCAGAGAGAGTGCCGGAGCCCGCCTGGGATACGCTGGAGCAGTGCGAAGAGGGCTATAGGAGAATGGAGTCGAAGAGAAAAGCACGGCGGCGCAGAAGGAAGCCCGAGAGTCAGCCCCAGAAATGTCTTGGGGGGGGGGGGCTCAGGGAGAGTGCGGCAGAGTCAGGGTTCAAACCTGAGCCAACTCCTCCTGTTTATCGTGAGGAGCAGCGATCACAGGACTTCTGGACGTGGGAGGAGATATTGGACGGAAAAGTACCCTGGACACAGCCTGGAGAATATCGCCGCCCCAAAGAAGAACTGGAGGCGGCAAAACCGGAAAGGCGTTGGTATGAAGAGGCAGCACGGCGACGCGGATGGAAGCCCAAGAGTCCGCCCCAAAAATGTATTGGGGGGGGGGGGGGCTCAGGGAGAGTGTGGCAGAGTCAGGGTTCAGACCTGAGCCAACTCCCCCTGTTTATCGTGAGGAGCCAAGGAGGAGACCAGAACCAGAGCCGGTGTTGGAGGTGAGTGAAGCAGAGACTGTGAAGGAGTTAATGGGGAAATTGGAGAAGAGAGAGTTATGAGGGAGTTGCTAGTTTGGTGCTTTAGGTATGATATTCGTCCGATGGAGCGTGTCGGGGATTTGATGGCACCTGGGTCAGCGCTCCATACTCGTCCTGAGGTGCGTGTTAGTCGGCTGGTGAAGAGTGTGCCAGCCTCACGCACTAGGCCTCCTGTGTACCTACCTAGCCTTGCACGTCCTGTGTCAGTCCTGCTCTCAGGCTCTCCAGTACACCTTCACGGTCCGGTCCATCCTGTGCCACCTTCACACACCAGTTCTCCGGTGGCAGCTCCCCGCACCAGGCTTCCTGTGCATGTCCTCTACCCAGTGCCAGCACCACGCACCAGGCCTTCAGTGCGCCTCGCCTGTTCAGCGCAGCCAGAGCCTTCCTCCTCTACAGCGCTGCCGGAGTCTCCCGCCTGTTTAGCGCTGCCAGAGCCTTCCTTCTCTCCAGCGCTGCCGGAGTCTCCTGCCTGTTCAACGCAGCCAGAGCTGCCAGTCTGCATGGAGCAGCCAGAGCTGCCAGTCTGCATGGAGCAGCCAGAGCTGCCAGTCTGCATGGAGCAGCCAGAGCTGCCAGTCTGCATGGAGCAGCCAGAGCTGTCAGTCTGCATGGAGCAGCCAGAGCTGTCCGTCTGCATGGAGCAGCCAGAGATGTCCGTCTGCATGGAGCAGCCAGAGCTGCCAGTCTGTATGGAGCAGCCAGATCTGCCAGTCAGCCAGACTCTTCCAGATCTGCCAGTCAACCAGACTCTTCCAGATCTGCCAGTCAACCAGACTCTTCCAGATCTGCCAGTCAACCAGACTCTTCCAGATCCGCCAGCCAGCCAGGATCTGCCGGAGAAAACTACCTGCCTGAGCTTCCTCTCAGTGCTGAGCTTCCTCTCAGTGCTGGGCTTCCCCTCAGTGCTGAGCTTCCCTTCAGTCCCGAGCTGCCCCTCAGTCCCGAGCTGCCCCTCAGTCCTGAGCTGCCCCTCAGTCCCGAGCTGCCCCTCAGTCCCGAGCTGCCCCTCAGTCCCGAGCTTCCCCTCAGTCCCGAGCTTCTACCCGAGCTTCCCCTCAGTCCCGAGCTTCTACCTCAGTCCCGAGCTGCCCCTCAATCCAGTGGGGTCCTTGGTGAGGGTTATTAGGCCTAGGTCGGCGGCGAGGGTCGCCAATCAAAGGACGCGTTACAGGGGGACTAAGACTTGGTTGGAGTGGGGTCCACGTCCCGAGCCGGAGCCGCCACTATGGGTTTTAGTGTGCGGCCGGGAGTCCGCACCTTGGGGGGGTTATTTATTTGGTCAGGCCAGGGTGTGACATGGGGTTATTTTGTGTTGTGTTGTGGTATTGGGGGTTTTAGTAGGTATTGGGATTGTGGCTGAGTAGGGGTGTCTAGCATAGTCTATGGCTGCCTGAGGTTCTCAATCAGAGTCAGGTGATTCTCGTTGTCTCTGATTGGGAACCATATTTAGGTAGCCTGGGTTTTACTGTGTGTTGGTGAGTGATTGTTCCTGTCTCAGTGTGTTTGTATTCACCAGATAGGCTGTATAGGTTTTCACATTTTCCGTTTGTTGTTTTGTATTGTTCGTGTTTTTGTCTTCATTAAAGATGTATCGAACTAACCACGCTGCATTTTGGTCCGACTCTCCTTCAACGGAAGAAAGCCGTAACATAATGTTTGACTTTTCTTAACTGTTTTTGTATTCCAGGTGAAATCATGCTACAATGCCCGTTATAATATTAAGCATAACAGGCATTATCTAACTTATCAACATCATGTTGTCAAAGTAGCTAATACTTACAGTAATTCATCAAAGTATTGTTCAATTATGTTTCCTGTTGCAAGATTTAGGCCAGGATTCAATCTTATTGCGGGTTGTCAGCAATGCAGCTTTTAAAGGCACTATTACCGCATTCGCAGCTAATACATTCACAGTAAAATGCTGCAGATGTCAGCTCAATCTAAATAGAATCCTGTACACAGAAGGTTACCAACTTAGTATTGATGTTATGCCACAGACAGCAATAACATTGGTATGTAATCACACTGAAATTGTAGTCTTGGGACACATTGTTACATCGGAATTACGACTTATACCTGTTTGCTATATTACTGCAATACGCAGATTTGCCTCCATCACATACAACACCAAGGTTGTAATTCTGTACTTATACATGACCACGTCTCTTGCATAAATCATGCATGCATATGCTTAAAAAGGTTGGAGTTACGTACACGTATCTCAATATAGAACTTGACCCTGAAGGAACAAACCCTTTTCCTGTGAAGTTTGACAGGAGAACGAATAACCCTTAATCCTCACCCTCTACGCTCACCACCCCTTCACCCTTCACACCCCTTCCGATGGCCCTCCTGGATGGTACATGCCAGGCTAAGGTCACCTTGCCCTGGGTTTGAGCACCAGAGAGCCCCCCCCAACACACATACACCATCTCCACCACTACAGACCACCCTGCCCTCCTCCTGTGTGGTCTCACTGGGGTGACGAGAGAGAGAGAGAGAGAGCGAGAGAGATGGATAGAAGGGCAGAGTGAGTGAATTAATGAGTGATAGGGGAAAGAGAGCTAGAGAAAAAGGGAGAGTGTGTGTGCGAGGGGCAGAGAGAGTGAGCGAGAGTTGGCTGGGCTTCAGAAGAGCTGAATCACACCGTCTGGACTACCGTTGGACGGACGGGGCCTGTCCAGGGGCGCAGAGGGTCCTTTACACCTCAACACACACTCATACCTACCCCTCCTTATACTCATCTGTATCTCCAGTCCACAAACTCCTCTATATTTCCAGTCTACACACTCCTGTATATATCATGTCCACACACTCCTCTATATCTCCGGTCACACACTCCTCAATATCTCCAGTTCACACACTCCTCTATATCTCCAGTCCACATACTTCTCCATATCTCCAGTCCACACACTCCTCTATATCTCCAGTCCACACACTCCTCTATATCTCCAGTCCACACACTCCTTTCTATCTCCAGTCCACACACTCCTCTATATCTCCAGTCCACACACTCCTCTATATCTCCAGTCCACACACTCCTTTCTATCTCCAGTCCACACACTCCTCTATATCTCCAGTCCACACACTCCTTTCTATCTCCAGCCTCCAAATGTCAGTAGAGACAGTTTAAGGCCTGCCAAGACATCAGAGAATTGGACATTGAGAGATAGAGAGAGAGAAAGTTGCAGGAAAGATGAGTGGGTGTGAATAAAAAGAAAGATGGGAGTAAAAGTTTTCCACAGTTAAGTACATTTTCTTCTCTGCCATAGAAGTGGCTGTTAGATTGGGAGGGGGTGGTGGGGAGGGGAAGGGTGTGGTGGGAAGGGGAGGGACAAAAAAGAAAAGGTTGAGGTCAACTTCATCTCTCTGTTCATATTCCAACTGCATCTCGGTTCAATCTGGTTCCAATTCCGACTCGGACCGCCGAGAAAGTTCCATTCAAATTCCAAAAACCAATTGTGAACTCCATTTCCGTTTGAAACAGCTGACCACCAATAGCTCTCTAGGTCAGACTAGATCAAACGTGCAGACACCACATCAATGCATTGTCTGTGAAAGACTTAGCACTGTGAAAATAAACAAGACCTTTTCAAAGATTTCCTATATGAACTCCATCCTGTCAGTAACAATATAGTTATGCTGTCTATCACTGTGTTCAGAAGCATTTAATATCAAACCCACCTTCAAGAAGATGATCATTGTGAACAGGTCTCAGATTGGGTACAATGACACGTATATGAATTCCTTATTTTTCTCTTCCCTTCTTTTTACCGAAGGGCCTTTTTACCCAGCATGCTCTGCTCCGATGGGTTACTTAAGCCCTGTTCAAATCTCTGCACTCCCCCCTAGGAGGAGAATATGGGAAAAAATATATATTTGAAATGGGAGTGAGGAAAGAGGGAAGGAGCCAGAGGATAAGGTGGAGATAAGGGATAAAGGGCAGGCAGAGTGGTGGAATGATATTCGCATTATGTAACTCAGCTTTGGAATGATTTAGACAATTCTGCCACTGACATGAACATCATTTCTCATTACCTGAGCTCAGCGTGTGCCCAGTGCCTGCTCATCCCACGAGTCATCTCACACTCGTCTCTCTGAGAGGAGGGGAGAAAAAAAAGGTGATGAACAGCCAAATACACATTATCGCGCGCGCGCACACACACACACACACACACACACACACACACACACACACACACACACACACACACACACACACACACACACACACACACACACACACACATTGTTCACACATACAAGGGTGTACTCATATATACGTACAGTACCAGTCAATAGTTAGGACACACCTACTCATTAAAGGTTTTTCTTCATTTAAATGTTTCTCTACATTGTAGAATAATAGTGAAAACGTCAACACTATGAAATAACACATATGGAATCATGTAGTAACCAAAAAAGTGTTAACCTCTTGGTGGGGGGCAGTATTTTCATTTTTGGAGAAAAAAAAACTTTCCCGTTTTAAACAGGATATTTTGTCAGGAAAAGATGCTAGAATATGCATATAATTGACAGCTTTGGATAGAAAACACTGTAACGTTTCCAAAACTGTAAAGATATTGTCTGTGAGTATAACAGAACTGATGTTGCAGGCGAAAGCCTGAGAAAAATCCAATCCGGAGGTGCCCCAGGTTTTGAAAGTGCTGTGTTCCAATGACTCCCTATTCAGCTGTGAATGTATCATCAACGAGCTTACGCTTTCTACGTATTCCCCAATGTGTCTATAGCATTGTGACGTAGTTTTACGCATTTCTGTTGAAGAATAGCCGTAGGCGGCCACATTGCGTAAGTGGTCACATGGTGGCTCCGAGAGAGATTCTCGCGTAAAATACAGAATACAGTAAAATGTGATTTTCATGAATAGGAAGATTTTCTAGGAAGATTTATGTCCGTTGCGTTATGCTAATTAGTGTCAGATGATGACAACGGTCCCGCTCACGGGATGGGGTGTCACTACAGGTTGAACAAATGCCTTTGCTTGATGACAGCTTTGCACACTCTTGGCATTCTCTCAACCAGCATCACCTGGAATGCTTTACAAACAGTCTTGAAGGAGTTCCCACATATGCTGAGCACTTGTTGGCTGCTTTTCCTTCACTCTGCAGTCCAACTCATTCCAACCTATCTCAATTGCACCGAGCTGTCTAAACTACTGGTACACAGCTCAGACACCCATGCAAACCCCACAAGACATGCCACAAGACATGTCAGAACAGGCTATGGGAGGCACACATAGAGCCATGACATCATGGTACTCTATTCCACATCAAGTAACTGATCCATGCAAAAAAATTAGATAAAAAAACTGATGAAAATACACCTTATGGAACAGTGGGGACTGTGAAGCAACACAAACATTGGCACAGACACATGCGCACAGACACACACACACACACACACACACACACACACACACACACACACACACACACACACACGATAACATACGCACTATACACACTCATACACATTGATTTAGTACTGTAGATATGTGGTAGTGGTGAAGTAGGGGCCTGAAGGCACACAGTGTGTTGTGAAATATGCGAATGTAGCTGCAGCAGCTAGTGGGGATCCATAAAAAATACAAATACAAAATATTAAATTGGGTTGAGGTCAGGCGAGAGTGGAGGCCAGGTCATCTGATGCAGCACTCCATCAATCTCATTCTTGGTCAAATAGCCCTTACAAAGCCTAGAGGTGTATTGGGTCATTGTTCTGTTGAAAAATAAAGGATAGTGGGACAAAGCACAAACCAGATGGGATGGCGTATCACTGCAGAATGCTGTGGTAGCCATGCTGGTTAAGTGTGGCTTGAATTCTAAATAAATCACAGACAGTGTCACCAGCAAAGCATCCCACATCATCACACCTCCTCCTCCATGCTTCATGGTGGGAACCATACATGCAGAGATCATTCGTTCACCTACTCTGTATCTCCCAAAGACACGATGGTTGAAACCAAAAACCTCAAATTTGCACTCATCAGACCAAAGGACAGATTTCCACCCGTCTAATGTCCATTGCTCATGTTTCTTGGCCCAAGCAAGTATCTTATTATTATTGGTCCTTTAGTATTGGTTTCTTTGCAGCAATTTGACCATGAAGGCCTGATTCATGCAGTCTCCTCTGAACAGTTGATGTTGAGATGTCTGTTACTTGAACTCTGTGAAGCATTTATTTGGGCTGCCATTTCTGAGGCTGGTAATTCTAATGAACTTATCCTCTGCAGCAGAGGTAACTCTGGGTCTTCCTTTCCTCTGACGGTCCTTATGAGAGCCAGTTTCTTCAAAGCGCTTGTTGGTTTTCGAGACTGCACTTGAAAAAACGTTCAAAGTTATTGACATTTTCCTGATTGACTGACCTTCATCTCTTAAAGTAATTTGACTGTCATTTGTCATTGCTTATTTGAGCTGTTCTTGCCATAATATGGACTTGGTTTTCTACCAAATAGGGCTATGGCCTGTATACCACCACTACCTAGTCACAATACAACTGATTGGCTTAAACACATTAACAAAGAAAGAAATTCCACAAATTAACTTTTATCAAGGCACACCTGTTAATTGAAATGCCTTCCAGGTGACTGCCTCATGAAGTTGGTTGAGAGAATGCCAAGTGTGTGCAAAGCTGTCATCAAGGCAAAGGATGACTACTTTGAAGAGTCTCAAATATAAAATATATTTAGATTTTTTTAAACACTTTTTTGGTTACTACATGATTCCATATGTGTTATTTCATAGTTTGGATGTCTTCACTATTATTGTATAATGTGGAAAATATTTTAAAAAATAAAGAAAAACTCTTGAATGAGTAGGTGTGTCCAAACATTTGACTGGAACACTACATATTGCACAGATACTGTATGTTGACAAACATGTCGATAAAAATCCTGGTTCCACTGTGTGTAAAACGTCAATATTTGTATTGTGTTTTTCAAAGACTACTTGACTTCATGTGCAATCCATGCTGAATCAATAACTTTACTTTGCACAGCACACACTGTGCAATACTACAATGCTTCAGACTAAGTTTAGCTTCACAACACATTTTCTGAGATGAATTCTACCAGCAAGGTATAATTAGCTTTTCCACATGCACTATAGCTTATCGTATCACGTTTCAGGCACCTAGATATTCACCATTTGCTAATAGTCGAGAAAACAGATGAAGAATAATTTGGCTATGCATAATCAGAGTTGCTTAATTTCTTCCTCAATGTCTCTGTGCTCGATGGCTTTTCAAGGAGACGCCGCCAGACCCCAATCTCACAACATTACAGACTCCAGCAGCGAGATACAAATTCTGCTTTCAGATACAGCGCATTCGATAAACTTTTGCAGACACTGCACATTTTTAAATTTGAGTCATTAAGCAGACGCTCTTATCCAGAGCGACTTACAGGAGCAATTAGGGTTAAGTGCCTTGTCAAGGGCACATCAACAGATTTTTCACCTAGTTTGCTCATGGATTCCAATCAGCAAACTTTTGTTTACTGGCCCAACGTTCTTAACCGCTAGGCTACCTGAACCTTTGCTTTTGATGGACTGTGCTACTGAAGGTGGTAGTAAGGATGGACGAAGATAAGGGGGGTGGAGGGGGTTGAAACCCTCCCCCTGAAATGCATGAGATGTGCCAATTTCTCCCTGCACTGTGTGGGTGGATGATGCATGGCAGAGCATTGCTTATTAAAATAGACCTCTTTTCCCTCTAGGAAAACATAGACAATGGTGAGAACAGACAGAGAGGGAAAGAAAGAAATAAAAGGGTGAAGAAAACATCTCACACTGAACCGGGTTCAAAGGAAAAAAACAACAAGAGTGATTTGAAATTGAGATGTGGGTGGGAGTAAATATTTTAAGGCCTGGGAATGAGGTAGTTCAGAGGAAATGAACAAGGACAAGGAGCCGACAGGAAGCCTGGAATATGGCATCCATTGTAGGAAGTCCCTTAGCTGTAAGACAGAAGTTGTCAACTGACAACTGAGCGAGTTTCATCTGACAACTGAGACACTTCCTAATATGGATGCCGCAATAGAACTCAGTGTGAATGACAATGGTATAAGACAATGGTACAAGACAGCTGGGATGTTGGAGTGAAGGAATGTTTTGTTCTTGGAACAGAGATTTTGAAATAGTATCCGAAACAAGCTGTTCCATTTTCAAGTGTGTCTTGGAACCAGCTTAGTATACTAATATTTTTTTAAAGGATGCAGACAGCCAATAAAATAAGATTAAGACTAATCACCTAAATACTCTGGGGTTATAAGGGCTCATTTACTGTGTTCGTTTTTGAGATACTCCTAACTTTAGATGATTATAAATATACTCATAACGTGGTGAAAATAATTCATTCCTCACATGGAATTGATGTTAGCACATGCCGTCATTGTTAATCTACCCTCACCGATGCCTAAAGTTGAGCAGTCAGCAAAATGGAGCTTGGATCTCTGTCATCCAGCCCCCTCATCCCATCCTCCTCCTCATCCCTCCATCCCCAGCCCACATCTTTCCAGTGACTAAGATAAGTGACAAGACATCAGAGCCAAAGAAGTTCTTTAATGCCAGATGAGAACTCTGAGCTTGAGTGTGGGTGGATAGCTGTATGTGTGTTTGTGTTATTGTGGTCCGTGTGTGGGTGACCGTCTCTGCATGTAAGGTTATACATCACTCCAAGCAGCATATGACATCACCATGTCAGACTCCCTTCCCCTCTCCTCTCCACCCCCCCCCCTCCCTCCACCCCTCTTGCTCTCACACACTGACTCTCTCTTGTTGGTGAGCTGGGTGCCAGCTCAAGTGCTAAATACTGTAGATCTCCTCTGTTCCTCCACAGCCCTATTATTAAGGCCCACTATAGCATATCGGCTGAGTCATCAGGAGGCCGCAGCAAACAGGCTTGACAGAGACCATGCAGGGCAGGGAGTGTAGGAGGAGCGGGATGGAACAGAGCGAGTTGGGGTGGAGCGGGGTAGGTAAAGGTGGGGTCGTCAAGAGAATGGTGGGGGAGGGTGAAGAGGGGTGTTGGTGTTGGTGGGGTGGTGTTGGTAGGGTGGGGGACTGAGCAACTCCCAATTAATAACATGCCTTCCCCCACCACCCCAGGCATCCCCTTAACCTCCATGCTGGAGGTTAAGGGGATGATGAAGCAATCGTTGCAAGGGTTGGAATCTGATTTTAATTGGCCCTCAACTCGTAGCTCAGTAATTTAATTTAGGGTAAGTGTAGTTAGCAGTGAGCCTACAGGTTAGTTTGGAAGGACTCATTGCCATAGAAATGTACCTGGCTAAAAGGTACTCAGAGTTGACCAAAGTTACCTCGCTACCTCCTCAAACCTGCTTCGTAGGATACCCCTCTGGACTGTCCAAACACATACTAGTGTTAGTGTGTCACTGACCTACTTAAGTGCACTGTACTGGGATAGGGCACCTTCTGTCTGTTTGTAGTCTAAGGCCTTATCCAACATGGCTTCAAACAAAGACATTTAAAAAAAACAGTTTTTGCTTTGCCATTACAGGGTATTGTGAGTAGATTGATGAGGGAAAAAACTAATTTGATCAATTTAAGAATAACGCTGTAATATAACAAAATGTGGAAAAAGGGGTCTGAATACAATCAGAATGCACTGTACATAGTTTTTTCCTTAACAATGAAGCATTGTAATTGATGAAGCCCATGATGCATGACGACAGTGTCAGATATTAAAACCTTATTTTCCTTTTAAGTAGGTCATCATTTTTTAAAACAATTTTCAAGGGGTAGATCAACTTTAATATTGTAGATAGATTGTAGATTCCATCAATGTAATTGTCTGCATCATTTCCAATCCCCAACATATATTTTCGTAAATAAATAACAGTACCAGTCAAACGTTTGGACACGCCTACTAATTCAAGGGTTTTCTTAATTTTTGCTATTTTCTACATTGTAGAATAATAGTGAAGACTTCCAAATGATTAAATAACACATATGGAATCATGTAGTAAACAAAAAAGTGTTAATAACACTGTTGTGCCTATAGGTTCCCAAGCCGGAACTACACCCCCCCGTTCAGTTCAAACGGTGGCGCAGGGAATGCAAAAATATTCTTAGAAATATTTAACCTCCACACAAACCTGTTAAGGCTATGGCAGAATACTGCCCCCTTTGGAGGAATGCGTGCCCATAGTAAACTGACAAAAAATCTGTCAAAAATTGCTAATATATGCATATAATAAATATTATTGAATAGAAAACACTCTAAAGCTTCTAAAACCGTTCAAATTATGTCTCTATGTAAAGCTGAACTCACAGGGCAGCCATTCTTCCAAACTCTTTCTGTCAGCAGAAAAGTTGGCCCAACTTTGACGTCATCGCCCCCACCCTTCCCAACCAGCTACGGATCTGGGAACAGTTCCTATCTCTTCAGCGCGATGTCCTCTTTCAATGGGCGCTTCATTGTGAAGATCGCGCGCTCCCTCACCCTTTGGCGGGAGGAAACCCTCGGGTCACGCAATAATACGTGCGCGCCTCCTTGTTTTTCTCTCTCCGTTCCAAGATCCACCAAACGATATAGGCTTGTCCTTTCGGGCTAAGGATTTTTATGTATGTTTATAACATGTTTTAGCTCGATTCTGAACTTAGTTTGACCAGTTTAGTCGACATATAATATGTAATTTTGAAGTTTTGATGCGCAACCCATAGAATTTTGGCTGCATTTCAGCCGAAATTAGTCGCGTTTGATAACCCAAAGACACACATTTGAAAGGCAAACGCTGGTTTTGGTAAGTATGACTTCTTCCACGACTTCTGATCGAACAACGGCAAAGGTAAGGGAATATTTCTGTGGTTATTATGTGTTTCTGTGGTCTCCGAAATAGCGGAGCCATATTGCTAATCTATGAGCGCCGTCTCATTAAAAGAAAAATCATTCACTAACCTTTTGAAAATCTTCATCAGATGACAGTAATATGACATGTTACACAGTACATTCATGTTTTGTTCGATAATATGCATTTTATATCCATAAATCTCGGTTTACATTGACGCCATGTTCAGAAAATCCTCCAAAATGTCTGGAGAAATTATAGAAAGCTAGGCCAGATAACAGAAATACTCATCATAAACTTTGACTAAAGATACATGTTCTACATATAGTTAGAAAGATACACTGGTTCTTAATGCAACCACTGTGTCACATTTTTTTTTAACGTTACGGAATTAGTTTACTATGCAATAATCTGGGACGGCGCTCAGACGTAACAATATTTCTACAACATAAATATTCCCTTACCTTTGATGGTCTTTGATCTGAATGTAGTGGAAGGAGTCATACTTACACAATACATCGTTTTGTTTCATAATGTTCAATTCTAGTGTCCATGTAGTAGCATCTGCTAACGCTTTCAGCTCAAATGCCCAAAAAATGACTTCTGGTCCAGAATAATTGCGCATCAAAACTTCCAAATTACATATTACAGGTCGACGAAACTGGTCAAACTAAGTGCAGAATCAATCTTCAGGATGTTATAAACGTACAAAACGAATGGCATTCCAACTGGGACATCCATGTTCGTCTGAGGCTGATTGGAACAAAGGAAGCTCTCTTTCCCAAGCGCGCCTTCACGCACATGATAATCTTTGCGACAACTACTACTTCAACGTTCTACTGAATGAGGACATCTAGTGGAAGACATAGGAAGTGTTTCCAGATCCATAACTTGTTGGGAAGGGAGGGGGTGATGACGTCAAAGTTGCCCCAACTTTCAGGATTCCAAAACTAGTTTGGAAGATTGCCTGCCCTGTGAGTTCTGTTATACTCACAGACATAATTCAAACGGTTTTAAAGGCTTCGGGGTGTTTTCTATCCAATAATAATATTAATATGCATATATTAGCAATTTAGGACAGATTATTATGCAATTCACAATGGGCACGCAATTCATCCAAATGGGAAATACCGCCCCCTATCCTTAACAAGTTTTAATAAACAAGTCAAAATATATTTTATATTTGAGATTCTTCAAAGTAGCCATCCTTCGCCTTGACAGCTTTCCACACTCTTGACATTCTGAGTTTATTTAATTTTTACAGGGACAGTGCACATTAATCAACGTCATTCTCTCAAACAGCTTCACCAGGAATGCTTTTCCAACAGTTTTGAAGGAGTTCCCAAATATGCTGAGCACTTGTTGGCTGCTCTTCCTTCACTCTGCAGTCCAACTCAGCCCAAACCATCTCAAATGGGTTGAGGTCAGGTGATTGTGGAGGCCAAGTCATCTGATGCAGCACTCCAACACTATCCTTCTTGGTCAAATAGCCCTTACACAGCCTGGAGGTGTGTTGGGTCATAGTCCTGTTGAAAAACAAATGATAGTCCCACTCAGCGCAAACCAGATGGGATGGCGTATTGCTGCAGAATTATGGGGTAGTCATGCTGGTTCAGTGTACCTTGAATTTAAATAAATATATAAATCATTGACACTGTCACCAGCAAAGCACCCCCACGGCATCACACCTCCTCCTTCCTGCTTCCTGCTTCACGGTTGGAACCACACGTGGAGATCATCCATTCACCTACTCTGTATCTCACAAAGACACAGCAGTTGGAACCAAAAATCTAATATTTGGACTCATCAGACCAAAGGACAGATTTCCACCGGTCTAATGTCCATTGCTCGTGTTTCTTGGCCCAAGCAAGTCACTTCTTATTGGTGTAATTTAGTAGTGATTTCTTTGCAGCAATTTGACCATCAAGGCCGGATTCACGCAGTCTCCTCTGACCAGTTGATGTTGAGATGTGTCTGTTACTTGAACTCTGAAGCATTTATTTGGGCTGCAATTTCTGATGCTGGTAATTCTAATAAACTTATCCTCTGCAGCAGAGGTAACTCTGGGTCTTCCTGTCCTGTGGCGGTCCTAATGAGAGTTTGGTTTTATGATAGCGCTTCATGGTTTTGGGACTGTACTTGAAGTAACTTTCAAAGTTCTTGAAATGTTCCGTATTGACTAACCATGCCATAAAGTAATGGACTGTTGTTTCTCTTTGCTTATTTGAACAGTTCTTGCCATAATATCGACTTGGTCTTTTACCAAATAGGGCTATCTTCTGTTATCTTCTGGCTCAAATGCATTAAAGAAATTCCACAAATTACCTTAAGGCACACCTGTTAATTGAAATGCATTCCAGGTGACTTCCTAATGAAGCCAGATGATAGAATGTCAAGAGTGTAAAACGATGTCAAGGCTACTTTGAAGAATTACAAATATAAAATATATTTTGGTTACTACATGATTGTATATGTAATAGAACATAGTTTATCTCACTATTATTCTGCAATGTTGAAAATAGTAAAAATAACGAAAAACCCTGGAATGAGTAGATGTCAAAACATTTTACAATAGTTATGTTTTAATCCTATCCTTCAGATATCCTCAACCCCTCTCTGAAGACCATCCAGTTTGAATTATATATGCCAACTGTGCTGTGTCACAAACCTATATTCTGGTTCTCTAGCAGATTAGTTAAAATATCTCATCAGATGTTCAAGAATAGATTTTTTCCCCTTTATTTCAGATTACAGCCTCACTTTCAGGTAGGTGTTTGATAATATTAAAAAAGATATCACTATTTACAAAAAAAAAGATAAATTGGTTGCACTTTCAGTTTAATCCAACAGAAAAGACAGAACAGATAAAAAAAACAAGGAGTTAAAATCAAATATACTAACTGGGAAAAAAACTTTGGATTTAAGTATAACTTTATGACTGAAGCCTTTAGTGAAAGGTTGAATGCTTTGATATTTAATCATTTCTACCCTCCCAATTCATTATATAAATTGTCCCGTTTAATTTTGGCTGGCATGCCGTTCCAAATCAAATTTAAACAGGTCGCTAGGTGTATGCAAGGCCAGAAGCAAATAGGTAAACTGGGATATGACTAAAGAGTTAATTGTCACAACCTGGCTCTTAGATGGTGACAAGAAAGGGAGTCCACATGTTGGCAGTTAAACAGGTCAACATTCACAAGGCCGCAGGGCCAGATGGATTACGTGTACTCTGAGCATGCGCTGACCAACAGGCAAGTGTCTTCAATTACATTTTCAAGTCTGTAATACCAACAGGTTTCAAGCAGACCACCTCCTGTACTCAGTTCCCTCCTGTACATCATGACTGCTTGGCCAGTCACGACTCCAACACCATCATCAAGTTTGCCGATGACACAACAGTGGTAGTAGACCTGATCACCGACAATGATGAGACAGTATATAGGGAGGAGGTCAGAGACCTGGCCGTGTGCTGCCAGGACAACAACCTCTTCCTCAACGTGATCAAGACAAAGGAGATGATTGTGGACTACAGGAAAAGGAGGTCTGAGCATGACCCCATTCTCATCGACGGGGCTGTAGTGGACAAGGTTGAGAGCTTCAAATTCCTTAGTGTTCTCATCACCAACAATCTATCATGGTCCAAACACACTAAGACACTTGTGAAAAGGGCACAACAAAGCCTATTCCCCCTCAGAAGACTGATTTGTCATGGGTCCTCAGATCCTCAAAAGGTTCTATAGCTGCACCATCAATAGCGTCCTGACTGGTTTCATCACTCCATGGTATGGCAACTGCTCGGCCTCCAACTGCAAGGCACTACAGAGCGTAATACGTACGGCCTAGTACATCACTGGGGTCAAGCTTCTTGCCATCCAGGACATCTATACCAGGTGATGTCAGAGGAAGGCCCTAAAAATTGTCAAAGACTCGAGCCACATAGACTGTTCTCTCTGCTACCGCACGGCAAGCGGTACCGGAGTGCCAAGTCTAGGTCCAAGAGGCCTCTTAAAACCTCTTAGAGCTATCCCCCTACTTTTTTCAATTTCGGCCTGAAGACATACCCAAATCTAACTGCCTGTAGCTCTGGCCCAGAAGCAAGGATATGCATATTCTTGTTACCATTTGAAAGAAAACACTCTGAAGTTTTTGTAAATGTGAATTGAATGTAGGAGAATATAACACAATAGATCTGGTTTAGATAATACAATGAAAAAAACATATGTTTTTTTATTTTATTGTTGTATCATCATCTTTAAAATGAACAAGATAAAACAAACATTCAGATAGGATGATGGGGACAATTTCAGTGACAAATATGAGGGCAACAGTACTTGTGTAAAGTTTCAGAATGACAACTTCCAAAATGAGTGTGCTACACGACATTTATCATGAAGTCACCCAGGTGTCCCACACAAGTAGCCCAAATGTACCCAAGTGGCCAAATTGGTGAAGGTATACATTTTGAAACAAATAACTACAGTGGGGCAAAAAAGTATTTACTCAGCCACCAATTGTGCAAGTTCTCCCACTTAAAAAGATGAGAGAGGCTTGTAATTTTCATCATAGGTACACTTCAACTATGACAGACAAAATGAGAAAAAAAAATCCAGAAAATTATATTGTAGGATTTTTAATGAATTTATTTGCATATTATGGTGGAAAATAAGTATTTGGTCACCTACAAACAAGCAAGATTTCGGGCTCTCACAGACCTGTAACTTCTTCTTTAAGAGGCTCCTCTGTCCTTCACTCGTTACCTGTATTAATGGCACCTGTTTGAACTTGTTATCAGTATAAAAGACACCTGTCCACAACCTTAAACAGTCACACTCCAAACTCCACTATGGCCAAGACCAAAGAGCTGTCAAAGGACACCAGAAACAAAATTGTTGACCTGCACCAGGCTGGGAAGACTGAATCTGCAATAGGTAAGCAGCTTGGTTTGAAGAAATCAACTGTGGGAGCAAATATTAGGAAATGGAAGACATTCAAGACCACTGATAATCTCCCTCGATCAGGGGCTCCACGTAAGATCTCACCCCGTGGGGTCAAAGTTATCACAAGAACGGTGAGCAAAAATCCCAGAACCACACGGGGGACCTAGTGAATGGCCTGCAGAGAGCTGGGACCAAAGTAACAAAGCCTACCATCAGTAACACACTACTCCGCCAGGGACTCAAATCCTGCAGTTCCAGATGTTCCTGCTTAAGCCAGTACATGTCCAGGCCCGTCTGAAGTTTGCTAGAGAGCATTAGGACGATCCAGAAGAAGATTGGGAGAATGTCATATGGTCAGATGAAACCCAAATAGAACTTTTTGGTAAAAACTCAATTCGTCATGTTTGGAGGACAAAGAATGCTGAGTTGCATCCAAAGAACACCATACCTACTGTGAAGCATGGGGGTGGAAACATCATGCTTTGGGGCTGTTTTTCTGCAAAGGGACCAGGACGACTGATCCGTGTAAAGGAAAGAATGAATGGGGCCATTTATCGTGAGATTTTGAGTGAAAACCTCCTTCCATCAGCAAGGGCATTGAAGATGAAACGTGGCTGGGTCTTTCAGCATGACAATGATCCCAAACACTCTGCCCGGGCAATGAAGGAGTGGCTTCGTAAGAAGCATTTCAAGGTCCTGGAGTGTCCTAGCCAGTCTCCAGATCTCAACCCCATAGAAAATCTTTGGAGGGAGTTGAAAGTCCGTGTTGCCCAGCAACAGCCCCAAAACATCACTGCTCCAGAGGAGATCTGCATTGAGGAATGGGCGAAAATACCAGCATCAGTGTGTGAAAACCTTGTGAAACCTTACAGAAAACGTTTGACCTCTGTCATTGCCAACAAATGGTATATAACAAAGTATTGAGAGAAACTTTTGTTATTGACCAAATACTTATTATCCACCATCATTTGCAAATAAATTCATAAAAAATCCTACAATGTGATTTTCAGGATTTTCTTTCTCATTTGTCTGTCATAGTGGAAGTGTACCCTTGATGAAAATGACAGGCCTCTCTCATATTTTTAAGTGGGAGAACTTGCACAATTGGTGGCTGACTAACTACTTTTTTGCCCCACTGTATATACAAAATGCCAAAATGGTATTCTAACTCACACCACCAAAAAATAGAGAAAAAAATATGGAAAACAAAATATGAAGAAAAAAATATATACATTTACAAAATAGTTACATGGGTAACTATTTACACACTTTCAATATTTGGGACACCCTCAGTCCTCTATCAAATCAAATGTATTTATATAGCCCTTCGTACATCAGCTAATATCTCAAAGTGCTGTACAGAAACCCAGCCTAAAACCCCAAACAGCCAGCAATGCAGGTGTAGAAGCACGGTGGCTAGGAAAAACTCCCTAGAAAGGCCAAAACCTAGGAAGAAACCTAGAGAGGAACCAGGCTATGAGGGGTGGCCAGTCCTCTTCTGGCTGTGCCGGGTGGAGATTATAACAGAACATGGCCGAGATTTTCAAACGTTCATAGATGACCAGCAGGGTCAAATAATAATAATCACAGTAGTTGTAGAGGATGCAACAGGACAGCACCTCTAGAGTAAATATGAACAGTTTAGGGTTCCATAGCCGCAGGCAGAAAAGTTGAAACTGGAACAGCAGCAAGGCCAGGTGGACTGGGAACAGCAAGGAGTCATTATGCCAGGTAGTCCTGACGCATGGTCCTAGGGCTCAGAGAGAGAAAGAGAGAATTGAAAGAGAGAGAAAGAGAGAATTGGAGAGAGCATACTTAAATTCACACAGGACACTGGATAAGACAGAAGAAGTACTCCAGATATAACAAACTGACCCTAGCCGCCCGACACAAACTACTGCAGCATAAATACTGGAGGCTGAGACAGGAGGGGTCAGGAGACACTGTGGCCCCATCCGATGAGACCCCCGGACAGGGCCAAACAGGAAGGATATAACCCCACTCACTTTGCCAAAGCTCCACACAAAATTGTGCTGCTGATGCCAGGTGCCATAGCAGTCTCTTTCTGCTGTAAAGTGAGTATCAACAGGTATAATAAACATATATATATATATATATATATATATATATACACAGAGAGAGAGTACAGGGAACATAAGGTTGAATATATTATTATAGACCTGCTAGATCTACTGTCTCTTTTATATTATGACATTTCAGCTAGATCTACTGTCTCTATTATATTATGACAGACCAGCTAGATCTACTGTCTTTATTATATTACAACAGACCAGCTGTATCTACTGTCTCCAATTCACTTTGGCCATTGTTGTGGGCCTGCTCTCCCCTCAACAGCCTCAAATAGGCTATTTCATGTGGGTTGGGGTGGGGCGGCAGACACACGCATCTCACATTTAATCTACATTACATTTTTATATATTGCTTCCAAAATAAATAAAAAATGACAAATAATATTTTAGATTATTAATTTCAAACAAGGGCATAAGCATGAGAATAATTTACCAGTCCAAAACATGTCCTCTCCGTTCAAAAAATATTCCTCCACTTGGGAATCTCAAAATTAATCGTCATACAACAATCTCTGTCTCACTTTTCCAATCAATTTCTTCAAAAATTGTGTGTACACCTGTATATCTAGACTTAGATTTAGCTATCCCTGACTTAGTCGCCATACTGATTTGATATATAAAGAGCTGAATCTGCGCGTTTACCAAACAATGCTGTGCGTAATATGCGTAGCTCCTTCCGGTATAAAACTTAAATTGCGAATGACTCTCTTTACGCTGGAGTTTACTACATGGGTTGGTCTTCCAACACATAACCATTGCATATTGCCGTTTACCTCAGCTCATTGGCTATCTACCCAGCTAGATTTCAAGACGATCAGTGGTCATTGGGTTAAAATACAGTCAATCAACGAAACAGTGGTCATATCATTGGTGCACAGTGATGTCATTACTTGTTGTCTTCAAATCGGTTTCTTTCAGTCAATACGTCCTGCGAAATGGCCCATCAGGTTTGGTTGTGTTACAAACAATGGTTGTGTATGGTTGTGTTACAAACAAACCAGTTGATTGCAATGAAACCAAACATGACTGGAAAAGTCACATTTTGTGTGGGTATTTACCCTCGAATGTGTCGTCGAAAATGGAATGAGACGGAATTGACGACACAAGCGGTTCACAAAATGTTTCGTGTTAGGCTATAAAAAAGGATTTGATCAAACAAAAGATAATTCATTGTGTAACAATGAGCTTTGGGATTGCAAACAGACGAAGATCGTCAAAGGTAAACAATTCATTTTAATGCAGTTTTTTTTAATGGGGCTCTATCAGATACTCGCATCGTAGTCTTTCGCAGTAAATCATTTTTTAAATCTGACAACGCAGTTGGATTAGCAAGATTCTAGGCTTTCGATACATGTGAGACACTTGTATTTTCATGAATGTTTAATATGACTATTTATGTAGCGATCACCGTATGTTGTGGAATTTCAGCCCGCTACCAGGTTCCGTGCGCAGAGAGGTTAACTTCTTCCGTCGAGCCTCAAGCTCATTACCATAACGCAACGTTAACTATTCATGAAAATCGCAAATGAAATGAAATTAATATACTAGCTCTCAAGCTTAGCCTTTTGTTAACAACACTGTCATCTCAGATTTTCAAAATATGCTTCTCAACCATAGCAAAACAAGCATTTGTGTAACAGCTAGCCCAGCTAGCGTAGCATTTAGTGTTAGCATTAGCAGGCAACATTTTCACAAAAAACAGAAAATCATTCAAATAATATCATTACCTTTGAAGAACTTCAGATGTTTTCAATGACGAGACTCTCAGTTAGATAGCAAATGCTCAGTTTTTCCTGAAAGATTATTTGTTTAGGAGAAATCGCTCCGTTTGGTGCGTCACGTTTAGCTACGAAAAAAACCTGTATCCAGGAGTGTAATTATCCCCGCAGCTCATTAGCATAACACAACGTTAACTATTCATGAAAATCGCAAATGAAATGAAATTAATATGCTAGCTCTCAAGCTTAGCCTTTTGTTAACAACACTGTCATCTTAGATTTTCAAAATATGCTTCTCAACCATAGCAAAACAAGCATTTGTGTAACAGCTAGCCCAGCTAGCGTAGCATTTAGCGTTAGCATTAGCAGGCAACATTTTCACAAAAACCAGAAAATCATTCAAATAAAATCATTGCCTTTGAAGAACTTCAGATGTTTTCAATGAGGAGACTCTCAGTTAGATAGCAAATGCTCAGTTTTTCCTGAAAGATGATTTGTTTAGGAGATATTGCTCCGTTTGGTGCGTCACGTTTGGCTACCAAAAAAAACCTGAAAATTCAGTCTTCAAAACGCAGAACTTTTTTCCAAATTAACTCCATAATATCGACTGAAACATGGTAAACGTTGTTTAGAATCAATCCTCAAGGTGTTTTTCACATATCTCTTCATGATATATCGTTCGTTGAAAGCCTCCTCTCTCCTCTCAATCACTGGATGACTGCGTGCAGCTTGTAGATTACGCACCAATTTAGACAAAGGACACCGGGCGGACCCCTGGTAAATGTAGTCTCTTATGGCCAATCTTCCAATGATATGCCTACAAATATGTCACAATGCTGCAGACACCTTGGAGAAACGATAGAAACGGCAGGCTCATTCCCGGCGCATTCACAGCCATATAAGGAGACAATGGAAAACAGAGCTTCAAAAATTCTGCCCATTTCCTGGTTGAAGTTTCATCATCTCGCCTGTAGCATGAGTTCTGTGGCACTCACAGATAGTATCTTTGCAGTTTTGGAAACCTTAGAGTGTTTTCTTTCCAAAGCTGCCAATTATATGCATAGTCGAGCATCTTTTCGTGACAAAATATTGCACTTAAAACGGGCATGTTTTTTAATCCATAAATTAAAAGAGCGCCCCCTATATCCAAGAAGTTAACAGCTTCTACACCCAAGCCATAAGACTAATGAACAGCTAATCAAAAGGCTACCCAGACCCCTCTATTATGCTGCTGCTACTCTCTGTTTATTATCTATGCATAGTCCCTTTTACCCTACCTACAATTACCTCGACTAACAGGTACCCCCGCACATTGACTCTGTACCGGTACCCCTCTATTTTATTTTGGAGGTATGGTAATGTGAGACTTGACCATTGCTAACAATAAATAGCTGCTATTGTATATATTGCAATACTGTGTGCTATGTCAGCTATAATAGCCAATACTGTTAGCCTAGCCACACTAACTGTAATGGTTTTCTGGGGAAAGAGAGGCGGACCAAAATGCAGCGTGGTTAGTTTTGTGCATCTTTAATAAAGATGCAAGTACAACAATCTACAAAACAAGAACCGTGAAAAAACCAAAACAGTCCTCTGGTGCCACAAACACAAAGACAGGAACAATCACCCACAAGAGACCTAAAGAATATGGCTGCCTAAATATGGTTCCCAATCAGAGACAACGATAAACACCTGCCTCTGATTGAGAACCACTCTAGGCAATCATAGACTTACCTAGAGTACTACTCTAACCACAATCCCATAACTACAAACAACCCCAGATAAAACAAACCACATAAATCCCCATGTCACACCCTGGCCTCACCAAAATACTAATGAAAACACAGAATACTAAGGCCAAGGCGTGACACTAACAGTAGTCTCCTTATACGGTTTTCAATGTTAAACCTATGTTAACATCTGTAACCTGCTGTAGGCTATGCCATGTTCATTGATGCTACATAGCTATGCTATTAATGCTAGCCAATGCTGAATACAGTAGCTACTAGCCATCACTGTTATTACTGTTTCTATTACAGAAACCACTAACACTAGTTTCCTCCTACTTCCTGTTTGCTGTGTGTGCAATAAAGTGTGTTCTGTACAGCTGTCTCCTACTGATCATTACCACGCCTTCTAACAGAGGCCCCGGGATGATTGTCCCTATATTTAACAGGTATCTCTTCCGGAGACCACCACCAGTTGATGGCGCTTCTTTTCAGATATGTTATTCTTCATGACACATTATTGCACTATGAAGGTGTTCCCGCAACACATCTTCAAACAGAACCATTGCCAGCCACCACAAGTCCAGTCCCAGAGAAATCCTCCATGCATCTATCCTAATCACGCTTCCCATGGAATTGACTGATAATTAATGCCAAACCACCCAGGCCATACGTCCCCATAAATCCCTATTACAAGGAGTAAAAAACAGGTCCATTCAGGAACACTTTAAGCCACTTTAAGCTAACTCATAAGAAAGTTAGCACTTGTCGTAATTTAGCCTGGCGGATCACAGTTCATTAATTTGAGGATGACTTATTCAATATTTGATTAATCAATATTTGTTTTGTAAAAATAATTGTCATGTTAAATTGCACATTGCACATTTAGTAATGGCAGAATGCATTTTAAACTTCACACAACGTAACACTTTCGTATGACTTAATAAAAAAATATACAGTTGAAGTCAGAAGTTTACATACACGTAGGTTGGAGTCATTAAAACTCGCTTTTCAACCACTACACAAATTTCTTGTTAAAAAAACTATAGTTTTGGCAAGTCGGTTAGGACATCTACTTTGTGCATGACACAAGTAATTTTTCAACAATTGTTTACAGACATATTATTTCACTTATAATTCACCGTATCACAATTCCAGTGGGTCAGAGGTTTACATACACTAAGTTGACTGTTTCTTTATAAACAGCTAGTAAAATTCCCCCAAATTTTGTCATGGCTTTAGAAGCTTCAGATAGGCTGATTGACATAATTTGAGTCAATGGGAGGTGTTCTTGTGGACGTATAGTGGGGAGTATTTGATACACTGCCAATTTTGCAGGTTTTCCTACTTACAAAGCATGTAGAGGTCTGTAATGTAGAGCATGTAGAGGTCTGTTTTTATCATAGGTACACTTCAACTGTGAAAGACGAAATCTAAAACATAAATCCAGAAAATCACATTGTATGATTTTTTACTTGTTATGGCTGCAAACCCCCTATTGGGATTTTGAAATGATGCTTTACAGCGAAAGCAATCCAAGCGTTTGTGTAAGTGTATCGATCGCACAATAAAACATTAAGTACACTTAGCATCAGGTAGCTCAGTCACGAAAATCAGAAAATCAATCAAATTAATCGTTTACCTTTGATGATCTTTGAATGTTTTCACTCACGAGACTCCCAGTTACACAACAAATGTTCCATTTGTTCCATAAAGATTATTTTTATATCCAAAATACCTCTGTTTGTTTGTCGCGTTATGTTCAGAAATCCACAGGAAAGAGCGGTCACGACAACGCAGACGAAAATTCCAAATAATATCCATAATGTCCACAGAAACATGTCAAACGTTTTTTATAATCAATCCTCAGGTTGTTTTTAAAATATATAATCGATAATATATCAACCGCAAATATCTTTCACAGTAGGAGAGGGGAAAACAATGGCTGTCCAAATTCTGTTGCGCAAGCAAAACTTATGTGACCACTTGACGCAATGTTATCGTTCTTGCTAATTTTTCAAAATAAAAGCCTGAAACTATGTCTGAAGACAGTTGACCCCTTGAGGAAGCCATAGGAAAAGGAATCTGATTCATATCCCTTTAAATCCAGCAAAGGGAGGCTATGGAACATGGAGTTTTCAAAATAGAAGCCACTTCCTGTTTTGATTTTCCTCAGGGTTTCGCCTGCAATATCAGTTCTGTTATACTCACAGACAATATTTTGACAGTTTTGGAAACTTTAGAGTGTTTCCTATCCAATACTAATAATAATATGCATATATTAGCAACTGAGACTGAGGAGCTGGCCGTTTACAATGGGCACCTTTTCATCCAAGCTACTCAATACTGCCCCTGCAGCCATATTTTATTGCATGACATAAATATTTGATGCATCAGAAATGCAGAACTTAATATTTGGTACAGAAACCTTTGTTTGCAATTACAGAGATCATACGTTTCCTGTAGTTCTTGACCAGGTTTGCACACACTGCAGCAGGGATTTTGGCCCACTCCTCCATACAGACCTTCTCCAGATTCTTCAGGTTTCGGTGCTGTCGCTGGGCAATACAGACTTTCAGCTCCCTCCAAAGATTTTCTATTGGGTTCAGGTCTGGAAACTGGCTAGGCCACTCCAGGACCTTGAGATGCTTCTTACGGAGCCACTCCTTAGTTGCCCTGGCTGTGTGTTTCGGGTCATTGTCATGCTGGAAGACCCAGCCACAGCCCATCTTCAATGCTCTTACTGAGAGAAGAAGGTTGTTGGCCAAGATCTCACGATACATGGCTCCATCCATCCTCCCCTCAATACGGTGCAGTCTTCCTGTCCCCTTTGCAGAAAAGCATCCCCAAAGAATGATGTTTCCACCTCCATGCTTCACGGTTGGGATGGTGCTCTTGGGGTTGTACTCATCCTTCTTCTTCCTCCAAACATGGTGAGTGGAGTTTAGACCAAAAAGCTATATTTTTGTCTCATCAGACCATATGACCTTCTGCCATTCCTCCTCTGGATCATCCAGATGGTCATTGGCAAACTTCAGATGGGCCTGGACATGTGCTGGCTTGAGCAGGGGGACCTTACGTGCGCTGCAGGATTTTAATCCATGACGGTGTAGTGTGTTACTAATGGTTTTATTTGAGACTGTGGTCCCAGCTCTCTTCAGGTCATTGACCAGGTCCTGCCGTGTAGTTTTGGCCTGATCCCTCACCTTCCTCATGATTATTGATGCCCCACGAGGTGAGATCTTGCATGGAGCCCCAGACCGAGGGTGATTGACCGTCATCTTGAACTTCTTCCATTTTCTAATAATTCCACCAACAGTTGTTGCCTTCTCACCAAGCTGCTTGCCTATTGTCCTGTAGCCCATCCCAGTCTTGTGCAGGTCTACAATTTTATCCCTGATGTCCTTACACAGCTCTTTGGTCTTGGCCATTGTGGAGCGGTTGGAGTCTGTTTGATTGAGTGTGTGGACAGGTGTCTTTTATACAGGTAACGAGTTCAAACAGTTGCAGTTAATATAGGTAATGAGTGGAGAACAGGAGGGCTTCTTAAAGAAAAACGAACAGCTCTGTGAGAGCCGGAATTGTTACTGGTTGGTAGGTGATCAAATACTTACAGTGCCTTGCGAAAGTATTCGGCCCCCTTGAACTTTGCGACCTTTTTCCACATTTCAGGCTTCAAACATAAAGATATAAAACTGTATTTTTTTGTGAAGAATCAACAACAAGTGGGACACAATCATGAAGTGGAACGACATTTATTGGATATTTCAAACATTTTTAACAAATCAAAAACTGAAAAATTGGGTGTGCAAAATTATTCAGCCCCTTTACTTTCAGTGCAGCAAACTCTCTCCAGAAGTTCAGTGAGGATCTCTGAATGATCCAATGTTGACCTAAATGACTAATGATGATAAATACAATCCACCTGTGTGTAATCAAGTCTCCGTATAAATGCACCTGCACTGTGATAGTCTCAGAGGTCCGTTAAAAGCGCAGAGAGCATCATGAAGAACAAGGAACACACCAGGCAGGTCCGAGATACTGTTGTGAAGAAGTTTAAAGCCGGATTTGGATACAAAAAGATTTCCCAAGCTTTAAACATCCCAAGGAGCACTGTGCAAGCGATAATATTGAAATGGAAGGAGTATCAGACCACTGCAAATCTACCAAGACCTGGCCGTCCCTCTAAACTTTCAGCTCATACAAGGAGAAGACTGATCAGAGATGCAGCCAAGAGGCCCATGATCACTCTGGATGAACTGCAGAGATCTACAGCTGAGGTGGGAGACTCTGTCCATAGGACAACAATCAGTCGTATATTGCACAAATCTGGCCTTTATGGAAGAGTGGCAAGAAGAAAGCCATTTCTTAAAGATATCCATAAAAAGTGTCATTTAAAGTTTGCCACAAGCCACCTGGGAGACACACCAAACATGTGGAAGAAGGTGCTCTGGTCAGATGAAACCAAAATTGAACTTTTTGGCAACAATGCAAAACGTTATGTTTGGCGTAAAAGCAACACAGCTCATCACCCTGAACACACCATCCCCACTGTCAAACATGGTGGTGGCAGCATCATGGTTTGGGCCTGCTTTTCTTCAGCAGGGACAGGGAAGATGGTTAGAATTGATGGGAAGATGGATGGAGCCAATTACAGGACCATTCTGGAAGAAAACCTGATGGAGTCTGCAAAAGACCTGAGACTGGGACGGAGATTTGTCTTCCAACAAGACAATGATCCAAAACATAAAGCAAAATCTACAATGGAATGGTTCAAAAATAAACATATCCAGGTGTTAGAATGGCCAAGTCAATGTCCAGACCTGAATCCAATCGAGAATCTGTGGAAAGAACTGAAAACAGCTGTTCACAAATGCTCTCCATCCAACCTCACTAAGCTCGAGCTCGAGGAATGGGAAAAAAATTATGTCTCTCGATGTGCAAAACTGATAGAGACATACCCCAAGCGACTTACAGCTGTAATCGCAGCAAAAGGTGCTGCAACAAAGTATTAACTTAAGGGGGCTGAATAATTTTGCACGCCCAATTTTTCAGTTTTTGATTTGTTAAAAAGTTTGAAATATCCAATAAATGTCGTTCCACTTCATGATTGTGTCCCACTTGTTGTTGATTCTTCACAAAAAAATACAGTTTTATATCTTTATGTTTGAAGCCTGAAATGTGGAAAAAGGTCGCAAAGTTCAAGGGGGCCGAATACTTTCGCAAGGCACTGTATGTCATGCAATAAAATGCAAATTAATTACTTTAAAATCATACAATGTGATTTTCTGGATTTTTGTTTTAGATTCTGTCTCTCACAGTTGAAGTGTACCTATGATAAAAATTACAGACCTCTACATGCTTTGTAAGTAGGAAAACCTGCAAAATTGTTCTCCCCACTGTATTTCAAGGCCTACCTTCAAACTCAATGCCTCTTCGCTTGACAACATGGAAAAATCTAAATAAATCAGACACCCACAAGTCTGGTTCATCCTTGGGAGCAATTTCCAAATGCCTGAAAGTACCACATACAAACTATACCATCAAACAATAGTACGCAAGTATAAAGACCATGGGACCATGTAGCCTCATACCGCTCAGGAAGGAGACACGTTCTGTCTCCTAGAGATGAACGTACGATGCGAAAAGTGCAAATCAATCCCGGAACAACAGCAAAGGACCCTGTGAAGATGCTGGAGGAAACAGGTACAAAGTATCGATATCACAGTAAAATTAGTCCTATACTGACATAACCTGAAAGGAAGCCACTGCTCCAAAACTGACATAAAAAAGCCAGACTTGATTTTGTCACAAATTAAAATGTGTCACTGATTTGCCCATGGATTGATGTTTCAGCATTGTCTCAATGAAGAGTTCGGGGTTTGCCTAGCCATGTGTGACATAGGCGCAATTACAAGCCTGCTAGAGTTAGCAGCAGGCGGACTCGCAATATCCACCATCGTAGTATGGATGAAGCCTGAGATGGAATGTGAAGATATCTGAAGCTGTTTACCTTTAGAAAAACCTTGAGTAAGATCTAGCTTGCCTTGTAGGATTCCCCTCAGGGCTGCAGGAGGAAGGTCAATGGATTGTGGCCCAGCTGTTGGTGTGCAGGGCAGAGGTTTATGAGCACTCCTCACTCTGCAACTGCTTGCTGAGAACTGAACCCAGATGGACTGGACTGTGCTCTTGTATTTGCCCCGGTCCCACTTACGTATTGGACGGATGCCCTGAGGAGATGCAGGTAGGGAGGGTCAAAGGTGGTGATGAGCGGTCAAGTGTCACAATCAGAGGTCATTGGGAGTGGAATGTAACTGGAGAGTTCCAGAGGTTCAAACAGAGTTGCCTGTAATAAAAAAACTACAATTTATATGGGTGCCTATACTTGTCCTATTTCACCCATGTACAAGTGTGTAAAGCATGTGTGAATTGGAAATGTATGTCCGAAACCTCGGAGAGTGGGGTCACAACCAGGGTCAGCCATTATGAACAGCGCTCCTGGAGCAATTAGGGTTACATGCCTTGCTCAAGGGCATATTGACAGATTGTTTATACATTTTTTCACCTTGTCGGCTCAGGGATTCAAACCAGTAACTGTATTAATGTGTGCTGAGAGTCGGGAAGCAAGTTCAGGGAGTGAGTGTTTTACTAAATAAACGCAACATACAACAAAACACGAGCAACGCACAGACTTAACACTGGAACAGAAACAATAGCGCCTGGGGAAGAAACCAAAGGGAGTGACATAGATAGGGAAGGTAATCAGGGAAGTGATGGAGTCCAGGTCAGTCTGATGACCCGCAGATGTGCGTAACAATGGTGACAGGTGTGCGCCATATCGAGCAGCCTGGTGACCCAGCCACCGGAGAGGTAGCACAAGTGACAGTAACCTTTCAGCTACTGGCCCAACACTAACCGCTAGGCTACCTCCCACAAACAGTGAGTACCCATCACCCGCCTCTGCTATCTGCAGGGTGAGGGAATCAGGCAGAGTTGGGGGAAGTTAGGCTACTTGTTCCAAGAGTTAGATAAGGCTGTTAGTTACTGTTCCGGAGAGGGACTGTAAGGGCATTTCGACAATGTCTTTAGGAATATTATGGCATGAAGCAAGATACTGTAATGAAGTGCTATTTCCTATGCAAATGACCAGCTTACTGCTATTGCATTGCTATAACTGAGACAACACATAGCAACGTATTTTCACAGTAAAACATGGTAGGGCTCATACAGGATATCTCTCACACACACACTCACTGCAAGGACACACAGACTTGCCAAGACAGGAACGCACACACATACACACACGCAGCCCCTCCCCTTCTGGATGGGCTCCAAAGACAAAGAACTCTGTCGAGAACCAATGGGATACTGACACCAGGCTGGAGGAGACTGTCTATCATCTACAAGCAACCTACCAGAAGCCAGGACTACCAGAATCTACCTACGTCATTTCAATGTATAAAATGAACTGTCCGACATGTGTCCGGTCTCTTTTTTCCAATAGTTCACATAAGAACTTGACGAAACGGTGCCGTGCCGCACGAATTGCCAGATATCATTATTGAATAAACGGCCTATACTATACCGTATCCGCATTGTCCAGAATCGCAACTTGGTCTCGTTTCTCATATATCTATTCATCAACAATACTGAGAATGTTATTCTGTAATTCATATCAGTGTTATGATTGTCCTTAACCTTGAGATGTTATGAGTAGTTCATGTCACACAGCATGTGATTATCAGGTTTTCCAGATACTCTAAAATGCTATACAGGTGCTGATCACATGAGATCTACACATGAATGAAGGGCAGCATTAAGAGGATGCTTTAGCTTTAATTCAACTGATTTGAGGGTCATACTGTATCTTCTCTCACATTGGCCTTCTTAGCTTCTTTGTCTCTATTTCAAATGGCACCCTATTTGTTATTTAGTGCACTACTTTTGACCAGGACATAGGGATCGGGTAAAAAAAATAGTGCACTTTATAGCGAATAGGGTGCCATTTAGCGCCTATCTCCAAATTACAAGAAATGTTACAAAATACAAAACATTTTTATTTGAATTACACAATCTGTGACTGTCTCCCTTTCAGGTGGAATATAAATAAGCTTTTGCACAAATAGCGTTTAGGATTTCAAAAATGTAAAAAGATATACCAACGTTTTAGCTATTAGAGAGTCCTTTTCATTAGTCAACAGATGTGAACATTTCATGTATTTTATCCATATCTAATGTCTAAGTGTCACGTTCATTATAAGGATCGGACCAAAGCGCAGCGTGGTATACATAAATTCTTATTTATTTAAAGAATGAGATACTGAACAAAATAACAAAACGAAACGTGAAGCTATACAAACAAGTGCTGACAGGCAACTACACATAGACAAGATCCCACAAACACCAAAGGGAAATGGCTACCTAAATATGATCTCCAATCAGAGACAACGATAAACCGCTGCCTCTGATTGGGAACCATATCAGGCCACCATAGACATACAAATCACCTAGACCTACAAAAACCCTAGACATACAAAAAAAACCTAGACAATACAAAAACTAGCGTATCCACCCTAGTCACACCCTGACCTAACCAAAATATAAAGAAAACAGAGATACCTCAGTTCAGGGCGTGACACTAAGGCTCTTCGCTTTTAACAAATAGCCTACCAAGTAAATGCGTTTTTCATAGTATGAAGTAGAACCCAGTTCCCGTCTTGAAATAAAAATAGAGATGTTAAGTGGGGATTGAATACTGAAGGATATGACATTTAAATTTAACCAGGAATTTTATTTTGGATTTTTGGCATTCAGAATGATTTTCTGAACATTCTCATCACACAGTTTCACATGTACACAAAACATTTAGAAGTTTCATCAATGTGTGATGAGAATTACGACTATAGTTACATTTATGAGGATGATGATATTGATGATGATCATGATATTGATGAAAATAATAAAGGTTAAATAAAATGATGATGATGGTAATAGCTTTTGCACATGGAAGCCTTCGCACCTGTTACTTTTGAGGGGAATTGTCACATGAATAGGCCAAGTTAACAAAAAGGGCTCATTGAATGAGCGATCCTTTAACCCCTACTCATTTGACATTTGATTCATTACGGACATTATACAACCAACAAAAAAAGGAAACAGTGATATTGAGCCTGAAGTTGATTTGTTTATTTCAGTGTTTATTTTTCCAGTGCATTACCACATAATCTGTTTTGTGAAATCTTCTAGAAGCAAAACAATTTGTGAAGAACAATTTGTGAAGAAGTTCATAACTTAATGAGCCATATCATTACATTGATTCTTGATTTGCTCACACATCGAAATGTTTTCTTATAGTTCATGATAACAGTAGAACATGATTTCACAAGAAACAGAAAAATACCACTGAATTTGTGTGTGTGTGTGTGTGTGTGTGTACCGTATGTGTATGTCTGTATGTACGCCCCTGCCTGACTGCCTGTGTGTCAAGTTACCTCCCTCCGCTCCGCCACCCTTGCAGCGTATAAGGTCTGGTCAGACAGAAAGACCCAGACACAGAGCCAGTCTGGGCAAGCCTTCCTGAGCAGAACAGAACAGATGTTACCATGTCTGGCCTAGTTTTTCTGAGGAGACATATGTAGGCCTGACTGGCCAAGCTGCTCTGGAGTCAGCTGTTCCAGCATGGGCCACTCATTAGGTCAGAACCATACAAGCACAGCAGCCTCTGCATCCCAAATGACACCCTATTCCCTATATACTATATAGATTTTTCTATTGTGCTATTGACTGTACTTTTGTTTATCCTATGTGTAACGGTGTTGTTTTTTGTTGCTCTGCTTTGCTTTATCTTGGCCAGGTCGCAGTAGTAAATGAGAACTTGTTCTCAACTGGCCTTAATAAAGGTGAAATAAAAAATAAATACAAAAAAACTGTAGTGCACTACTTTTCACCAAATCCCTTAGGGGCCCTTATAAAAGTAGCACACGGTTCACATGAGGGTGCCATTGGGATCCAGCCAGCTCAATATGCCTCCATATACAGTGCATTCAGAAAGGAACCCCTTGACTTTTTCTGCATTTTGTTACGTTACAGCCTTATTCTAAAATTGAAAATAAAATTGTTTACATTTTCCCCCTCATCAATCTACAGTGGTTCCTCCTTTTAAAAGTTGCATCATACTGCGGCACACCTTGCGGGCTGTTGCAGCATTCTTTGGCATGTTATCATTTTGTCAGGCATTTTTTCAGTTAATGCAAGTTATTGCTAGTCTGACCACCAGAGGACATCTTTGAGAAGCATTTGATAGTCTTCCGTATTGGCATTAGCAGAGAATTTCAACCCTTTTTTATAATAACATAGTATACGGGATTGACTTTAAGAAATTTGGCTCTATTAATTTGGTTTTTATATGACCAATCACATCGAGTGGTTCCAATGACGAATTTGACGCGAGCCCCCTGTCCCTGGGTGAAGATGGCTGACAAAACATTACGGTGGAATCAAATGTAAGTAGTTATAATGTCATAACGAGTCAAGCAAAACATTTACAATTGAGAGGAATATGTTAGTTAATGTAGAGACAAACATTTGTGCATATTTTTTTGTCACAAAATGTATTGACAAAAATCGCTATTTAGCAAGTTAACTTACTAGCTAACATTAGCCAGCTAGTTGGCTAGTGTTATGACATGACAATGAATTTGTAATTCGTGTTGTTTAATGTTTTAGGGACTCCTGAGAGAACCATCAAACCAGGCTGTCATCTTGTGAAACAGTGGACGTAAAGAATCTAGCTAGCTAAAGCATTTACTGCAAATTGGTACATCAAAGCAGGGACCGAGAGACTGAAAAACAGCTTATATCTCAAGGCCATCAGACTGTTAAACAGCCACCACTAACATTGAGTGGCTGCTGCCAACATACTGACTCAACTCCAGCTCACTTTAATAATGGAAATGGATGGAAATTGATGTAAAAAAATGCTGATTTGTAACTCATATATACAGTATATCTAACTCCCTTCATCTGCATTGATCTGAGGACACAGGATATTATTTCAACGAGATACTTAATTTCCAGTGAAGAATGTAAAACGCTTTATTGAAAGTAGTTAATTATCTTGGTGTTATTAATACATGCATTATAATTAAGATAATTGTAATATTATATTATAAATACAAGTTCAATTTATACTTTAATGCACATATGGTGTGCATTATAAAACAAGGATGGAAGAAAGATGAGGTGGGGTGAGAGGTGTAGAAGACAGAAAGGGAAAGAGGTAAGAACAGAGGCATATGATTAATGAATTACAGTGCTACCCTAATATTCTCTCAGTTCATCACAATTACAGTGACTCTAGCGGTGTCTCCTAACCAGCCTTGGGCCCCCACTTGGCCCGAAGGTTATCTTAAGAGCGGGTGAGGTGGCGATGACGGGACTGGCTTTCTCTCTCATATCGAAACATACCTGCAGACGAGAGACAGATGGATAGAGAGATTATGATTAAGCCTTGTTTTTTTATTCTAACACGGTCAGACATCATAATCATCAGGAGGTGAAATGCAAAACTGATCTTGGATCATTAACTCTGGGACTACTACATCTCAATGTAAAGCATCTCTTCAATAATACTTCCTGTTGACCCGACCAAGTGACCGCTCACCTATGGTTATGCTGTGCCCTCTGTGTCAGCCAATTCAGATGCGGGAGGTGTTCACCAACACAGCTGATATAACCAAGAGGATTTAGGGAGAAGGGGAGAGGGATGTAGTGAAGGATATAGACTATTATTGTGTGTGTGTGGTCTCACCTGGTGTCCACATTAAGTGGCTACAGAGAACTTTATGCTGAAAAACAGACACGAGGACAAACTATAGATGTCAATGTCAATAGAAGATACTGTAGCTGACACAGACACCTATCGGAGTGTACCTGAAACATTTAAATGTGGAGGGCTACGTGTCTCACCACTTGGTTATTGCAAGGCTAACCCCCAGGGAAATCATGACTTGGCAGCAACAGATAGTCCAGTTTAAATGGCTGTGTTTATGTGGTGTAAATCTGAATATTAGCAGCTGACATCTTAATTTTTATTTATTTATGCATGTGAGACAGGTTCCATGTACAACAAGACAGGCAGAGAGGAAGAAAGAAAAAGAACACAGAACAGTTTAATTACCTCTGGTTATGGACACTTTTGTCAGCAATAAAGCTTCCAAGACCTGTTCCTCGGACAGTGAACATCTGGCAATATCTACATTTTCGAACCCTTGATCAGCTCGCTCTCTGAAAGTAAAGAAAATAGCTTATTTTTTGTAGATATAGAAACAATAATTGAGATATGTCCATTCAATCTAAAGCAGCAGATGTCATTTTCAGGATATATCAATACAGCACAGAAAGCTTAACACCAGACTGGTATTGTGGTTGTTCATTAGGTGATGGTGCAGGTATCTTTGCATATTTGCCATCTACACGCTGCAAAGACTCCCTAACTCTTCGCCATTGTACACGATGGCCCATTCCTCTGAGACTTCCTTTGACCATTCTGAAGCCCGCATGGGCCATCCTTGCCTTAATGACGCTGACTTTCTGGTCTAACTCTTCATCTGACATATCAGAATAGCTTTCCCTGACAGACATATTGTGTTCTTTCATTCTTCTGTAAAAAAAGCTAACCATTGTCATGAAATATATCGACTATGAAACAAATATGACATGGCCTGCTTATGAGTTGCCATGAAGGAAAGTTTGACTAATTCAACTGAAAATGGCGAGAACAGGCATTCGTGCTAAATGTTTTTGGTTAGCTTGAGAATAATAATTGCAGGATTTATCATTCTACGGTACGTATATTATGAACCGACACTGAATTGTAGGAGCTATTCAAAAGTTGGACGGAAGAACGCCCAGTGCTGCTTACCTGAGATGCCATCATCACACAGTCCTTTTTCGTAGACTTCCTTTGTGTCGGAAAAAAGTTGCTTTCAGAACAATTTCGTTTGATTGAAAATAAAAAAAGTTTTGCTCTCGACAAAAAGACACATGTACCTCCACAGCATATAACAATTTGCCCGTGAATAACTACACCTTAATACAAACATGCTACTGTTACAACTGAAGATGCTGCCATATCCTGCCAGCACGCCCACAAGTGAGCCACTCAGGCGCAGAATAATGATGCATGGAAGAGGGAAAAGAACGAGATGGGAACAGCAACAATTTGTTGCAAGTTGGGGAGGGGGGCTAATAGTTGAATAATAGACTATTCAACCTTTACTAAAGAATAGTCTAATAGCCGAGCTAGGTGTGAACCCCCCCCCCCCCCCTCCTATCACACACCAGATTTTCCCTAACGACCAAGGGGTAGCTTGCTGCTCAACGCAATAAAGTAGTGACCTTTCAAATAAGTTACCTTACACGTTATGTTCGCTGACAATTTGTTAGCTACGCTGTCCTTACGAACCACATACCGGCACATACTCCTGTATATGCTATGTTAGCTAGCTACCTAAAGTTAGTAGTTATACATCAAACTTGCCAGTATATGGACTATAGGCTATCTAACTACCCATCGTTTATTGGCTTGATTATTCCCGTCATTCTTAGCTTAGCTAAATGGTATAGTCATAGTGCGTTCTCAATGGACATTCGGGTGCTTTCGTAAATTTGCTCTGGCTATCTACACCGATTTCAGAGCACTCTCGTCTGAGTGTACCAGAGCGCAGAATAATACATTTATGAGTGCTCACCACCCGTTGAATATAGCCGGTGTCAGTAAACATCGGCAAAAAAACATAATTAAATTGTTTCCAGCAGCACAGTTACAGTCACCAACACTCTGGTTAACATTAAAATGGTCAGAGTGGTCTCATTTATGTCTGGAAGTAGCTAGCAAGCTAGCCAACATTAGCTTGGGTGCTGGACTGCCGTTGTAAAGCCAGATCACTCAAATCAATCCTACTCCTTGGCCCAAACATCCAGTGTGCACTCTGAGAGCAAAACAAGCATACTTCCAAAGTTGTGGTAAAATGGCTTAAGGACAACAAAGTCAAGGTATTGGAGTGGCCATCTCAAAGCCCTGACCTCAATTCCATAGAAGATATGTGGGCAGAATTGAAAAAGCATGTGCGAGCCTGGAGGCCTTCAAACTTGACTCAGTTACAGCAGCTCTGTCAGGTGAAAATGGGCCAAAATTCACCCAACTTATTGTGTGAAGTTTGTGGAAAGCTACCCGAAACGTTTGACCCACGTTAAACATTTAAAGGCAATGCTACCAAATACTAATTGAGTTTATGTAAACTTGTGACCCACTGAGAATGTGATGAAAGAAATTAAAGCTGAAATAATCATTCTCTCTACTATTATTCTGACATTTCACATTCTTAAAATAAAGTGGTGGTCCTAACTGACCTAAAAAAAAGGGAATTTTTACTAGGATTAAATGTTATTAATAGTGAAAAACTGAGTTTAAATCTATTTGGCTAAGGTGTATGTTAACTTCAGACTTCAACTGTATGATAGAGAGAACCAGTAGCGTAAAAGAGGGGTTTGCGGGTTGTGGGTGGCGGGACACAATGCAGATTTCCTGGGTATCTAATGTGCGGGGGAACTAGTTGGTTGGGCTAATTGAGGTAATGTGTACATGAATGTATAGTTAAAGTGACTATGTATATATGATAAACGGAGAGTAGCAGCAGCATAAAAGAGGGGTTGGGGGTGGCACCCAATGCAAATAGTCCAGGTAGTCATTTGAATACCTGTTCAGGAGTCTTGTCCTCTTGCTCAGTTGTGCACCGGGGGCTCCCACTCCTCTTTCTATTCTGGTTAGGGCCAGTTTGCGTTGTTCTGTGAAGGGAGTAGTACACAGCGCTGTATGAGATCTTCAGTTCCTTGGCAATTTCTCACATGGAATAGCCTTCATTTCTCAGAACAAGAATAGACTGACGAGTTTCTGCCGATTATGAGCCTGTAATCGAAACCCACAAATGCTGATGCTCCAGATACACAACTAGTCTAAAGAAGGCCAGTTCTATTTCTTCTTTAAACTTCACAACAGTTTTCAGCTATGCTAACACAATTGTAGATGTGTTTTCTAATGATCACTTAGCCTCTTAAGATGCTAAACTTGGATTAGCTAACACAACGTGCCATTAGAACACAGGAGTGATGGTTGCTGATAATGGGCCTCTGTACGCCTATGTAGATAGGTAGATATATAAAAATCTGCCGTTTCCAGCTGCAATAGTGATGTACAACATTAACAATGTCTGCACTGTATTTCGGATCAATTTGATGTTATTTTAATGGACCAAAATTGTGATTTTCTTTCAAAAACATGGACATTTCGAAGTGACCCCAAACTTTGAACGGTAGTGTATATAGTACCACGCACAATTTTAGACAGACCTACATTACTCATTCAAGGGTTTTTCTTTATTTTTACTATTTTCTACATTGTAGAACAATAGTGAAGACATCAAAACTATGAAATAAAACATATGGAATCATGTCGTGAACAAAAAATGTGTAAAACAAATCAAAATATATTTTAGATTTGAGATTCTTCAAAGTAGCCACCCTTTGCCTTGATGACAGCACACTCTTGGCATTCACTCAAACAGCTTCACCTGGAATGCTTTTCCAAGAGTCTTGAAAGAGTTCCCACATATGCTGAGCACTTGTTGGCTGTTTTTCCTTCACTCTGCGGTCCAACTCATCCCAAACCATCTCAATTGGGTTGAGGTCGGGTGATTGTGGAGGCCAGGTCATCTGATGCAGCCCTCCATCACTCTCCTTCTTGGTCAAATAGCCCTTACACACCCTGGAGGTGTGTTAGGTCATTGTCCTGCTGAAAAATAAATTATATTGTGATTAAGCGGAAACCAGATTCGATGGCGTATAGCTGCAGAATGCTGTGGTAGCCAAGCTGGTTAAGTGTGCCTTGAATTATAAATTAATCACTGACACTGTCACCAGCAAAGCACCCCCACAAGATCACACCTCCTCCTCCATGCATCATGGTGGGAACCACACATGCGGAGATCATCAGTTCACCTACTCTGTATCTCACAAAGACACTGCTCTCGGAACCAAAAATCATCAGACCAAATGACAGATTTCCACCCATCTAATGTCTATTGCTCATGTTCCTTGGCCCAAGCAAGTCTCTTCTTCTTATTGATGTCCTTTAGTTGTGGTTTCTTTGCAGCAATTCAACCATGAAGGCCGGATTCACACAGTCTCCTCTGAACAGTTGATGTTGAGATGTGTCTGTTACTTGAACTCTGTGAAGCATTTATTTGGGCTGCAATTTCTGAGGCCGGTAACTCTAACGAACTTATCCTCTGCAGCAGAGGTATACCTGGGTCTTCCTTTCCTCTGGCGGTCTTCAGGAGAACCAGTTTGATCATAGCGCTTGATAGTTTTTGTGACTGCACTTGAAAAAACTTTCAAAATTCTTGAAATGTTCCGTATTGACTGACTATGTCTTAAAGTAATGATCGACTGTCATTTGTCTTTGCTTGATTGAGCTGTTCTTGCCATAATATGGACTTCGTTTTTTACCAAATAGGACTATCTTCTGTATACCACCCCTACCTTATATCACAACACAACTGATTTTCTTAAACACATTAAGAAGGATAGAAATTCCACAAATTAACTTTTATCAAGGCACACTAGTAAATTGAAATGCATTCCAGGTGACTAACTCATGAAGCTGGTTGAGAGAATGCCAAGAGTGTGCAAAGCTGTCATCAAGGCAAAGGGTGGCTACTTTGAAGAATCTCAAATATAAAACAGCCCCAACTCTTCTGGAAATGCTTTCCACTAGATGTCGGAAAATTTAAGGGGGGACTTCCATTCAGCTCAACAAGAGCTTTAGTGAGGTTAGGCACTGATGTTGGACGATTAGGCCTGGCTCGCAGTAGGCAAGTCAATTCATCCCAAAGGTGTTAGAAGGGTTTAAGGTCAGGGCTCTGTTCAGGCCTGTTAAGTTCTTCCACACCGACAAACTATTTCTGTATGTACCTCGCTTTGTGCATGTGGGCATTGTCATGCTGAAACAGGAAAAGGCCTTGCCCAAACTGTTGCCCCAAAGATGGAAGCGTAGAATCATCTAGAATGTAATTGTATGCTGTAGCATTAAGATTCCCTTCACTGGAACTTAGAGGCCTAGCCCGAACCATGAAAAACAGAACCAGACATTATTCCTCCTTCAACAAACTTTAGAGTAGGCACTATGCATTCGGACAGGCAGCGATTAACTGGCATCCGCCAAACCCAGAATTGTCTGTCGGACTGCCAGATGGTGAAGCGTTATACATATTTTCCAGTGAACGCGTTTCCGCTGCTTCAGAGGTCAATGGCGGCTAGCTTTACACTTTACATCATTCTAAATGTTCCGTTACCATGATTGCTTGCAATGTTCTAATCCCTTGCTTGCTAGCTAGCCACCTTTGGCTAACACAGTCACATCAAACAGTGCAGCCATAATAAAACCCAAGTAGCTGCACTTGTGTTTGTTGAAGCTGTATTCTAGGGATATTTTTTGGGGTACATCCATAACAATAAGCTAATGATGTGCGATTTTGCCTGGCATAGAACATTTGCTCTTTTGCAAGGCCACAGTTCAGAAGAGATAGCCAACTCCACAGCTAACACAATCACTTTAAACAGAAGCTGGAAAGACAGCAAACTAGCTGCATTTTGTGTTTTTCTATAGACATTTCTTTGTATATCCATAAAGATGCTGATTCATGATTTCGACTGGCTGAAAAAAGCTGCCAGCCTGTCTAGTCCTGACTTCCAACACGTTCATTACCATAGGACAGCTGGAGATCGAATTTCAATATTGAAACAATGTTGCAAATGTCGGAGAGAGGTTATTACAAATCTCTGCTGTTGAAAACCAAATGCTAGTCTAAAAGACATGGGAGATAATTTCTAGATGCTTTTCAAAGTGTGGATCTAGTATATAAATTGCCTGGCTGAGCTGATGAGACAGTGGATTGCACTGTCAGATGGAACAGAGTAAAGATTTAGCCAGTGGTAACTTGTGGAATAGACATCGGCTGGAATGCGGTTTTAACCAATCAGCATCCAGGAGTAGACCCACCCGTTGTATAAAGTATGTTATAAACTGGGTGGTTCGAGCCCTAAATGCTGATTGGCTGAAAGCCGTGGTATATCAGACCTTATACCATGGGTATGACAAAAACCAATTTTTTTCTAATTGCGTTGTTAACCACTTTATAATAGCAATAAGGCACCTCAGGGGTTTGTGTATACAGTATAGCCAATATACCACAGCTAATGGCTGTATCTAGGCACTCTGCGTTGTGTCATTCATAAGAACAGCCCTTAGCCTGGGTATGTTTGCCAAATACCACACCTCCTCAGGCCTTATTACTTAAGTATAGTATAGCATAGTTTAATATACTACTCTGGAACAAGATACACCAGTAGAAGTCCCTCTTTCTATCCCCGCTCCCACATTTCACACCGACAAAGCAAAAAAGAAAAGGAGAGGGGATAGAAAGAAAATAACATTGCACAAAATAGACCGTGTGATGCTCCCCTTTACATCCTGGGCCTTGTTGGCTGTCTTAAATGATTAGAGAAAAATGAGAACATACAGGAGGGATTTATAGGTGTATGGCTTGACCCCCCCCCCCATCCATTTTACCTACCACTGGGCTCCATTGTGAATCTAAAATTGCCAATATTGATGCTCAGTGGGGTGAACAGGACGGGGGGGGGGGGGGGGGGTGAAGACTAGATAGCCAGAGCTTGTATTCTCTCCTCCTCTGCCCTCATAGAGAGAAAAATATATATCACGCTGTCTGATGTGGGCTTAAATGCTCGTTTGCTTTGCCGATCACGTCGCGGCTCCCATCATCTTTCCCCCACGACTCAAAGACAAATCTAGGCCGCTGTGCGCACGCCAACGCCAGCTCAAACGTGATGAATGATGCTCCCATCCTGATGGGTCCCTGTTGATGCATGTTCAAGTGGAAGGGATTTAATTTAACCATAGAAATGACAGACCATTCTTTTGGTTAGTGGCAACAGACAACGACGACGAGGGGAGTCACTGATTTATTGAAGTGCAAGGGATTGGGTAAGGGAAAAAAGAAAAGGGAAGGCCACCTCTGTCATGAATGCAATAATTTGGTGAATCGACTCCAGGTCCCGATTCTTCCTTTCCTTATCCTCTTCACCAGCTGATCCCCCAGTTGGATTAGCCAATCCCTACCTTCCCCTCCCCATCCCAAGGGTACATTTCCATCACACACAGACCTACTTCATCAATGTTTGACAGTGTTGGTCAAAGAGCCACACCTGAATCAAGCCCATGATACAGTAGTTGACTCTCAAGTGCATAAGTAAGGAAAAATAAGCTTAAAAATGTTGGGCATAAAAACATAGAACCTAACACCAACAGAGCAGCTCAAAATCGACTTGGCATGCCAGCTCCGGTCTGTGTTGCGCTGCCGAGGAAAAAGGAAACTGAAGCCTCATAAACAATGGCGGGGTTAAGAGTGCCAGGCACACGGGGGGGATTAAGATCTTGTTCTCCACTATCTCCACTTCAGCAGGCATCTCCCCAGACATCCACCAGGCCACGCACCAGACCCAAGTCAGCTTGGCTTCCAATCAATCCACTCTACTCAAGTTTTGTATGGACCAACGATTAACATGAGGACTTTCTCCCTCGCCAGTTCCAAATCAGACAGCATAGGCTCCGTCGATACCTCACCTCCTCAGTCTCCTCCTCCTCTTTCCCCCCCATTTCCCTCCTCTCCCACTCTCTCGCTAATTCGTTGAGACCATTGTAGTGGAGAAGAATACAATTAAATCTCTCAACAATTATCCCCAAACTGCGTCTCTGTTGATTACATAACAGGCCATTACGAGGGCGACCATGAATATTCACAAATTACGAATGGTCTTAACATGGTAGTCATTGTCTTCTTTAGGGGGGGGTTGCATATTTTTGGGGGATTTGGGGAAAATTAAGTCCCAATATCAACTTCAAAGTAAAGTGATTTTTCCACTAATCAACACATTGTTGCTGCTTCTTTGTAGTAGCGATCTACACTCTGTAATCTATTTGTTTGTATCTGAGCCATTTTGTGTTTGCCTTGGATGTCTGTTTTTATTATTGACAATCTAGTTGGTTGACACTGTCTTGTCATCATGACATCCTCTGTCAATGCAAACTTGTGAGAGCGAATTTGTCAGTTCAGGTTATTTTCATCAAGAGAATGCTTATATTAAAGATGACTAAGAAGCTCTACAGAACATCACACCTGAGAAAGTAATTCTGTCTTGGAGAGGTCACTTTGTCTTGCACCATTATAGATATAACTTTTATTAAAAACCTGAGACTTTTATTAGTTCACACTGTAAAAAGAAAACACACACACTGTCACGTTCTGACCATAGTTCTTGTGTGTTTTCCTTGTTTTAGTGTTGGTCAGTGAGCTGGGTGAGCATTCTAGTTTGTCTAGTTTGTCTATTTCTATGTTTGGCCTGATATGGTTCTCAATCAGAGGCAGGTGTTAGTCATTGTCTCTGATTGGGAACCGTGTTTAGGTAGCCTGTTTTGTGTTGGGCTTTGTGGGTGGTTGTTTCCGTGTCTGTGTTTGTTTCACCAGACAGGACTGTTTCGGTTTTCACATGTTTTGTTTTGTATATTTGTAGTGTTTTTCCCGGTATTCGTCTTGATTAAAGATGTTTAACCCTAACCACGCTGCGTTTTGGTCCGCTTCTCCTTCCCAGGAGGAAAACCGTTACACACACACACAGATGTAAGCAATATCTTTGGAGAACTTAAATGTTTTGGGAGACGGGCCCCAGTAGATCATCAAATAAGGGAAGATAATCAATCTTGTGTGTTGTGACCACATTGTGTCAATGCTGAGATCTCTAAAAAAGACTTCACAGAGGCAGCAAACAGAGCAGAATGGAGATAGAGAAATAGAGAGAGGGTGAATAAAGAGAAGACCAAGAGAGACAAATAAATGAGAGAGACAGAAAGGAGAGAGAGTAAACCTTTAATGATAAGAACTGCCCGCTCACAGTGCGATACATTGCAAGATGACACAAGTCACAGCACAACAAAAGGGGGGACATTGGATGGGGACCCTTCACTGAGAAATGAATGAGTTCATACTGGGAAGAATTGTCTCCATAAGCCAATCCTGTGCAGTTACCCAAGCACACATGGACTAAGAAGGAACACCATTTCAGGGTGGAAGCAGTCTCAAGATATGAGTACACCAAGCAATTATTGTGTCCCTTTCTCAGTGTTTTGATGACCTTATGTAACCAATCTTGCACCTCCTATTTCAACATAAACCTTGTACAAAAGAAAATAAATTACAGTATTACAAAACACCTCCCATATTACCATTTCTATTATTTTGATTGTATTGTTACTGAAAACCCTGATTAAAGTGGAGGTGATTTCTCCTCTATTCTACTTCTCCTCATTCCCACTCATTTCCTTCGTAATTGTGTGAATGTCAGGCTTGTCATCAGAGTACTTTATGATTTAGCTCTCCCATGGCTCTCCCATGGCGAGGGATCGACATATTGAACGGCTCGTCGAACAAATCAAATGCTCCCCCGTCCGATATAACGTTTGATCTCTTGAGGGAGATCAGCTCCCACTAACAGCCCGGCACAGACACATTGACAGTGAAAGGCTTCTCTCGGCGTGTGTGCACTCTCGTTTCATTTCCCTTTCATCTGTTAGAAAACACATATTTTGTATGCAGGGAATCAAAAACGTGATATCAAATAATGACATTTCCTTTAATGTTTAATGTGTTCTGCCCTATCATCCTAATAGCATGCTGATGAACCTGTATGTCATCGCCCTCACTAAACTGGGATGTAAATGACAATGGTGACAGCAGTGTTGTAGACACTGTTTCAAAATAATTACATTTCTTTCAAAACGGTTTGACTTTTGTCTTCATTTAATTGTGTTACAAAGGCTTGGAGTTGTTATTAGTGCAGCTTGAGATAACACTGAGGCCTTAGATTTTCTAAATCCATTGTTTTCAAGAAAATTAGGAAATGTAAAGAAACCTACAGTAATATTGTCTGGAACAAAACACATTGCAATAGATTGAAATCTATACAGTTACATTTCACCCTTAATAAAGAAGTGCTTTTGTTAATTTACAGTCGGTTATGTCACATTTTCTGATACTGTATGTAAGCTTAATAAACTAAAGTGATACTGGCAAGAACAGTGTGCAGGTTTTTATTTTCCTCTAACATATCATCACAATTCTGTAAGTCATCTGCAACAAGCAAAAGATGTGCGAGTTATTTTCTTAAGTTATATCACCATTTAGTTGGACTGGAGAATTTTCTGTTAGCAAAAGTGAAATTTCAGTGCATCAATGTGCCGCCTGTTCGAATACATAAAAAGATGATTGCAGACACATTAAAAAACACAATTCAATGGAAGGAATCATCTATCGTCTATCTAGATGTTCTTATTTAATTTATACGTCAGTCAAATTATTCCACTGAAAATGACACTTTCTAAAACGCGGCATTGTTTAGATCTCATTGTTGACTGACAGTTTGGAGAAGGTAGATTCATTATTTTGTCAAAGATATGATGGGGTCTTGATGTCATTGGAGAGGGAAATGAGGATGTCAAGGCCTATTTGTCAACCTGATAAAATAGCTCTCAGTTCACGTTTCTGCTCTCCGCTCACTCATTGTACTGCTGTCTGTCCTCTTCTCTGAGTCTGATAACAATCTCTTATGTTGAAATAGAGAGTCAAGCTGATTTCTGGTTTGTTAAATAAATATTTGGTCCATCCAGAGATGAACCCAACACTGTACTTTTATAAGGCCATAATAACAACACCATAATAAGCACGGTGCCTTTAAAAAATAAGTGCCAAGTGAAGAAAAAATTAACTCTAAATCATCATTAAATGGCTAACATCAGAATTCATAAATATGTTTGTATTGCTTATGAACTTTTACATTGTTGAATTTTCCAGGAAATTCATTGACAGAAGAGCAAATAGAGAAACCAAGGACTCCTAAACCTCCTAAACACTCTCTATTCCAACTGCTACTCAGTCACCTCCTCTCCTCTGCATATCCCAGCTACCTACTTCACCTCTCCCTTCACCTCTCCTCTGATTTATCTAGCAGTGTTGAGGAGGAGGATTTACACTCTCCCTTCTACACCGTCGGGCTCTGTACGCCAATTATGGCCCGGGGGAGGTTCACCTTGCCAGTGAATGAGCTCAGATGAAAAGCTAAAAGAACACATTAACTCATCAATAAGAGGCCACAGAGATGAAAACGCTTGTCAACACCCAGGAAATAACAGATAGTATAATGTGGTTGCAGGAAATAACAGATAGTGTAATGTGGTTGCTCCATTATATGATTGTGAGGTCACAAAGTCTCAGTATGGTTGAGTACAGTCGAGACCTTGAGGTTGGGAAGTGTATAGGGTCAGGGCCCTAGTTGATCTAGCTGCATGTTAACTCTGCTATACCATTGCATTTTCCACTCATCACTGTATGTGTAATAAATCACTGTGTTTATTTAATGAAAATAATAAAAAATATATAGTTTTTATCATTTATTTCCCTGAGCCTCCTATGGCCCTTGATATGCTCAGTCTCATCGTTTGGGCGTTAGGAAACAAATGTGATGATATTTACATACATAGCCCTGATTGGCTAATAGGATGTTATTGAGCCCACCCCCTTACCAGGATGAACAGTCATTGGTTTATCATAATCCGATCACATTGTGACATCATGATGTGGGCCAAAAGTTCCATCCCTCCTGAACAGGCTGAAATTCCAGGCATTTTTTTCAAACAGCTCTTACACAAAAAGGGCATCACCATTTTCACAATTTCATTGTTAATTTGACTGCAAAAGCGATAAAAAAAAGTAAAATCAAGTTTGAACTGCACTGCTCCTTTATTAAATACGATTTGTGAATCATCCGTATGTTAATAATTTATGTGGTTTATTTTAATAATGTTGTTTGACAGTGTCCTGGAGCCCTATTCTATCAAAAAACAAATTCAGATATTTTTTTTAGGACAAGATAAAGTTATGTTCTTTCTCTGCTATAAATAAAAAATGCAATGATTGTTTCAAATAATGTTTTATGTATAGGCATTGATTGAGGCTCAATGTTAAATTCAAATCAACTTACCTTCATATCTAAGCTAATATGACACCAATCTTGAAAATTTGCAAATCATCTTAATTGAAGGTACACAACACACTATACGCCTCTTGTCATGAGCCCTCTATCCGTTATCAAGAACCACAAGCAAATATTTAATAGGGTCGTTAGCATTAGTCGTCAGAATTTTTTGGGCCCAGAACTAGCTCATTGTCTAGGCGTCGGATAAAAAGAGATTACAGCATCCATAAAGTGACAATTAGACTTGTCACCTTTCAGACTGAAAACATTTGTAGGGGCAACAGTTTTGATTAAATATATAATTTATCGCTCTCACATTCTAACTTCTGTCCATTAAGAACCAACGATGTGCTACCTTTTTGTAGCATTTCTGACAATGCAAACATTATTTTTATCTGAAGATCAGAGTTCTAACACCAGGTTAGTTGCTCGGGAACAACACAGCTGCTTGCACCATGCTGCCTGTCATAGGAACAAACCTAGGCTACTGTGTATAGCTAGCTATATGATACTTTGATTAGCTAGGTAGCTAGCTAAAGTTATGTTGCTTCCCAGCTAGCACAGTGGATCTGGGCCGATTCTGCCTGAGAGTCATACTTGCTGACGTCATGTGGCCCGAGTCTGGGCCGCCGTCGGCAGTATTACTTATGGCTAGGATGCGGGGATTGAGCTCGGGCCAATTCCTGTGTGAGTTATCTGGCCAAAATGTTTTACTTGGGGCACGGGCCGATTGAGGCTACTCTCTGGCAAATGATTACACTTTATATAATTAACAGTTCATTATTTATTTTTCCATATTTTTTCATTGTTTCTGTGATCAGAAAATGTTGTTGTTGTCCCATCGCCCTGTAGCAACTCCTGTGGCGGGCCAGATACATGCACGCTGACACGGTCACCAGGTGTACGGTGCTTCCTCCAACACAAAATGTTTTTTTGTTGTGGATGGGTATAATTTGTATGTATGAAATAGTAATATTTAAAATTACTATATCGGGTAATTTTGTATACATTTATTTAAATTTGCATTGGGCCGCTTTGGGGGGATTCTGGTAAGAAGCAGGCAAAGTCGACTGAATTCCGGTAGACGGAAACAGCCCGATGTACTTGGGCGGAATCTGGGCAGTCATTCATTTTGATTGCGGGCTGAGTCCAACACCCACTTCTGGGCCGATTCCTCATTGCTAGCTGGGATGTTCAAGTCCAGCAGCTAGCCTCTGTAGCTTGCTAACACCAGTCAGATGAAATCTAGCTAGCTGACAAACATGCAAAAAAAGGTAGCTAGCCAATTACTGTGATTTTGTTTTGATTAGCTAGGTAGCTAGCAAGTCGTAACATTATTGAAGTCAGATGAGAGCTAACGTTGGCTAGGTAGCTAACCAACAAGCCAGGAAAGCTAGCTATATTTTGCCAAATAAAGTTTTTATTCATTTTATTCATCATGTGTAAACTGCTGACCTAAACACTTGTGTGTAATCAGAGCACAATAAGATAGCGGACGTCCCTGGCTACTATGATAGCCTGTTAATGTTGCTGTTTGGGTTTTTAGGCTGTGTTTCTGTATAGCAGTATTAGAGAAAGGGTATTAGAGAAAGGGTAAACTTTCACAGAGGACAAAGGAAATCCTTCCACCTCACAGAACTTGAGGTACGAACAAATTTCATGTTCCAGAGAAAGTGTAAAAGATCGGTGAAGAATCCAGCTACGAACTGGTGCGTTTGTCACAACTTGGGAAGCTCAAGAGAGACGGTGTGGCCACATTACCATAACGCTGTTTATATAATAGCCTCAGATATGAGGTTTACATCTAATTGTTGTATAAGATGAATGAGTGAGGATGATACCATTTGTATAATGGTGTAATATGATTGTGGACTGTTTAATGGAGAAAAATACAATTCCCTTTTGATTTGAACTAAATCAGAGGACCGTCCCTGAGCCCAGTTATCAAACGTCATGTCTCTCGCTCGCCTAGCGTAGTAGCGACTACCGAACGTCTCCGTAACTCACCTGTTGGAGTGTTCACTAATAATACTGTACCTCATTTTGTTTATCTGTTGGTCCCAGCCTCAAACTCAGGTCCAATGTGTACCTAACTGACCCTCTCTGCCCATTCATTGGCATTTACCCATTGTAGTCTTAGCTCTCCCGACCAACACCGGTGATTGCTTTATGCCTCTCTCTAATGTCAATATGCCATGTCTACTGCTGTTTCGGTGAGTTCTTATTGTTTTTTTTCACTGTATAGCCCCCAGTCCCACTCAACATGCCTTAGATAACTCTTTTGTCCCATCCCCCACACATGCGGAGACCTCACCTGACTTAACTGGTGCCTCCAGAGATGAAACCTCTCTCATCGTCACTCAATAACTAGGTTTACCTCTACTGTACTCACATCCTACCATGCCCTTGTCTGTACATTACAACCATGAATCTATTCGTCCGCTCCCAGAAATCTGCTCCTTTTATTCTCTGTTCCCAATGCACTAGATGACCAGTTTTTATAGCCTTTAGCCGTACCCTTATCCTACTCCTCCTCTGTTCCTCTGGTGATGTAGAGGTTAACCCACGCCCTGTAACCCCCAGTACTACACCTATTCCCCAGGCGCTCTCATTTGATGTCTTCTGTAACCGTAAAAGCCTTGGTTTCATGCACGTTAACATCCGGAAATTTCCATCCCCAACTACAACATTTTCCATTAAGATAGAACTACCAAAGGGGCGGAGTTGCAATCTACTGCATAGATAGCCTGCAGAGTTCGGTCTTACTATCCAGGTCTGTACCCAAACAGTTTGAGTTTTTGCTTTTAAAAACCCACCTTTCCAGAAATAAGTCTCTCACTGTTGACACTTGTTATAGACCCCCCTCAGCCCCCAGCTGTGCCCTGGACACCATATGTGAATTGATTGCCCCCTATTTATCTTCAGAGTTCGTACTGTTAGGTGACCTCAACTGTGATATGCTCAACACCCCGGCCGTCCTACAATGTAAGCTAGATGCCCTCAATCTCACACAAATGATCAAGGAACCTACCAGGTACAACCCCAAATCCGTAAACATGGGCACCCTCATAGATATAATCCTGACCAACTTGCCCTCCAAATACACCTCTGCTGTCTTCAACCAGGATTTCAGCGATCACTGCCTCATTGCCTGCGTCTGTAATGGGTTCACGGTCAAACGACCACCCCTCATCACTGGCAAACTCTCCCTAAAACACTTCAGCGAGCAAGACTTTGTAATTGACATGGCCAGGATATCCTGGAAGGATTTTGACCTAATCCCATCAGTAGAGGATGCCTGGTTGTTCTTTAAAAGTGCTTTCCTCACCATCTTAAATAAGCATGCCCCATTCAAAAAATGTAGAACTAAGAACAGATACAGCCCCTGGTTCACTCCTGACTTGACTGCCTTTGACCAGCACAAAAACATCCTGTGGCATTCTGCATTAGCATCGAATAGCCCCCGCGATATGCAACTTTTCAGGGAAGTCAGGAACCATTATACAGTCCGTTTGAAAAAGGTAGCTTTTGCTTTCCTAAAGGAAATTTGCCTCCTGTAGCACTAATTCCAAAAAGCTTTGGGACACTATAACATCCAAGGAGAATAAGAGCACCTCCTCCCAGCTGTCCACTGCACTGAGGCTAGGAAACACAGTCACCACCGATAAATCTACGATAATCGAGAAGTTCAATAAGCACTTCTCCTTCACCAAAATCCAGATAGCTGATGTTCTGAAAGAGCTTCAAAATCTGGACCCTTACGAATCAGCTTGGATTGACAATCTCAACCCTCTGATTCTAAAATGATCCGCCGCAATAGTTGCAACCCCTATTACTAGCCTGTTCAACTTCTCTTTCGTATCTGAGATCTGAGATCCCTAAAGTTTGGAATGCTGCCGTGGCCATCCCATACTTTTTTTTCGCTCTTTTGCACCCCAGTATCTCTACTTGCACATCATCATCTGCACATCTATTTCTCCAGAGTTAATGCTAAATTGTAATTATTTTGCTACTGTGGCCTATTTATTGCCTTTACCTCCCTAATCTTACTACATTTGCACACACTCTATATAGATTTTTCTATTGTGTTATGGACTGTACGTTTGTTTATCCCATGTGTAACTCTGTGTTATTGTTTTGGTCGCACCGCTTTGCTTTATCTTGGTCAGGTCGCAGTTGTAAATGAGAAGTTGTTCTCATCTGGCCTACCTGGTGAAGGTGAAAAGGTGAAATTATAAAGGTGAAATTAAGTTTCAAAAGGAGGTAGTCACCTGGAATGCATTTCAATTAACAAGTGTGCCGTGATAAAAGTTTATTTATGGAATTTCTTTCTTTCTTATTGCATTTGAGCCAATAAGTTGTGTTGTGACAAGGTAGGGGTGCTATACAGACGATTACCCTATTTGTTAAAATACCAAATCCATATTATGGCAAGAACAGTTCAAATGAGCAAATACAACAGTCCATCATTACTTTAAAACATGAAGGCCAGTCAATCCGGAAAATTTCAAGAACTTTGTGCAGTCGCAAAAACCATGTAGCGCTATGATGAAACTGGCTCTCATGAGTACCGTCAGAGGAAAGGAAGACCCAGGTATACCTCTGCTGCAGAGGATAAGTTCATTAGAGTTACCGGCCTCAGAAATTGCTGCCCAAATAAATGCTTCACAGAGTTCAAATAACATCTCAACATCAACTGTTCAGAGGAGACTGTGTGAATTCTGCCTTCATGGTCGAATTGCTGCAAAGAAACCACTACTAAAGGACACCAATAATAATAAGAGACTTGCTTGGGCCAAGAAACACGAGCAATGGACATTAGACAGGTGGAAATCTGTCCTTTGGTCTGATGTGTCCAAATTTGAGATTTTTTGGTTCCAACCGCCGTGTTTTTGTATGTGTGGATGTGTGGCTCCCAACTCTGCATGTGTGGTTCCCACCATGAAGCGTGGAGGAGGAGCTGTGATGATGTGGGGGTGCTTTGCTGGTGACACTGATTTATTTATAATTCAAGACACACGTAACCAGCATGTCAACCACAGCATTCTGCAGCGATACACGATAAAGAAAAACCCTTGAATGAGTAGGTGCGTCCAAACGTTTGACTTGTCATAACTAATATATTTATATGTATATGTGTGTGTCTGTATATATATATGTGTGTGTGTGTGTGTGTGTGTGTGTGTGTGTGTGTGTGTGTGTGTGTGTGTGTGTGTGTGTGTGTGTGTGTGTGTGTGTGTGTGTGTGTGTGTATATATATATATATATATATATATATATATATATATATATATATATATTAAATAATTTGGCTGTATGTATCTTTAGATATTGGCCTATTGTACATGTTTTATGTTACTTAACATTGAATTGAGAAGGTTTTGGGGAAAGTATTTCTGTCAACCCAACATCAACTGGCTACACATGGAGTGATAGACAAATATGCAAACCACACAGACAGACAGGGTGTCACGCCCTGGCCTTAGTTATCTTTGTTTTCTTTACTATTTTGTTTAGGTCAGGGTGTGACATGGGGTTTAAGTGTTTTGTCTAGGGGTTTTTGTATGTTTATGGGGCTGTTTCCTTTCTAGGTAGTTTGTAGGTCTATGGTTGCCTAGATTGGTTCTCAATTAGAGGCAGCTGTCTATCGTTGTCTCTGATTGGGAACCATATTTAGGCAGCTATATTCTGTGGGTGGTTGTCTTCTGTCTTTGTACCAGATAGGACTGTTTCGGTTTTCACATTTATTGTTTTGTATTTTGTAGTGTTCTCGTTTATCGTCGTTCTCGTTTAGATGTTGAACACTAACCACGCTGCATTTTGATCCTCCTCTCCTTCAACGGAAGAAAACCGTTACACAGGGGCAATATTGCTGGAAATTAATCGGCAGATATTGTGTTAGGTGTGGCTTTTTAAGCCAACCCTCTAGAATCTAAGCCGGGGGGAGGATTCTACTAAGTTTACATATGGAATTGTTTTATGATGGTCATACCACGGATCATTTAGCTATTTGATGTTGAGTTTTAGGACCCCTTAAGGTGTAACATTTTTGGGGAAATGAATCGTTGAACTTGGCCTTCAGGAAACTATTATTGATCTATTATTGATGTATTTAATCCCTTATTTTAGGAACTATACTTCCATAAAACATTTTAACTGGTACCTGGCTACATTCAGACTAGGCTTGTGCAAAATAGCCAACCTGTACATGTTCGTGAGAGACTCACCATTCCGTAGAGGTGTGTAGCCCAAAACTGTTCAGAAGCTACAAACAGAAGTTGGCTGATCGGATGTGTTAACTTCAGATGAGTCTCGTGATGCTTGCAAAACAGAGAACACCATCATGTTCATGAGAGTCGTAAAAGTTTGAAGGCCAAACCATTCGGATGCTACAGACGTATTTGTGAGAAGACTGATTTTCGGGATGTCTCATGGTCTGACAAACACTGCTCTAGCTCTGCCACCTTTCACTGCAGATATGAAAGGGCAACATCGGCGGATGCAGTGGATTGAGACACTGCCCATGCAAAAAAACGAATATCTCTTAAACTGACAGATTTTGATGGAATTGTTGTTTTATGCTAATTAGATTCCCTTAGGGCTGCGGACATCAACTCTAGTACCAATAGTGGCTAACCAGGGGTGGTATAATGTCAATTGTGATTCGATAGTAGATGGGAGCTTGTGGTGTCTGATACTTGTAATATTTGTTTATGACATTTTACGATGTAACACTTGCATGTACTTTCAGAATTGTTTGACTCATAGGTGGGCTGTGAGGTACTGGGAGCTTGCAATTGACCTGTTGGAAACCATTGACATAGGGTGAATCTGCTTTCAACCAAGAACGTTTCTGTTCATTACTGCGGTCATCCCTTCACAAATCAACATGGCTTTCCAAAAGGTCCTAACTGACATGTTTTCACATGTAATTTCAGTTTATTTCACACGATCACGTTCCTCTCGTTATCAATTCAGCTGAAAGCAACCGGTGCATCAATCAGTTAAGTTAATTAAGCTTCAATTCGAAGGCTTACAGGGATATTATCTGTAATACATTAAATTACATTTTCTACCAGAACAAATTAAGTTCCAGTAAATTTAGTTGCAATTAGGTGTGCATCGTTGGGCAACAAAATCCTGCTAATTTAGGTAAAAATGGTTTTTTCAGCATTTATTTGTACTTTCAGTGTGTCATTCACTTCATTTGATTGTTGAAAACCCTAAGGACACTGGCCCATTTAACTGTTCTAGGAGTTTTTCATGGGTGTGTAGGGCTACTGCAGGAAAATGTGCCAAATTGGCTTGGACAAACTGTAGCATTGGTGTAAAGTAATCCTGCATATTAATCACTATAGAAAAATTATATGATTTTGCACAGGCAGTTATGAACGTGACATCAATATTTTATTAAAATTATTATTTTATTTTTTATTGAACCTTTGTTTTGACAGGGAAGTCATTGAGACTAGGGTCTATTTTACAGATATGCCCTGCATAAATACATCAAACACATACAAAATTACAAAACGTATTAAGAAAAACTGTCACAAAATGGCCCAACCCACTTTTTTTTGTACAAAACACAATGATGAGTTCTATTAACATCACAACATCTAGTGGTTTAAGTCTTGATGCTGCTGCATGCATATAGATAATATCCCCATCCTCTAAAAGAGACCTAAAAGTGGTCTTGGACAATTTCCTTCCTGTACACAAAAGTCAGACATGCTTTGTTTTTGTAAAAGAAACCAAGCTTGAACTTCAACTTCTTCACCAGCTCAGTGACATGTTTTTCAAATGACAGTTTGACATCAAGTCAGATGCCAAAATATTTATAGGAAATGCTTGAAAATTAGACTTCACATGTGAAAAGGATTGGCCAACCAATGGAGCAATGGAATACAACACTGTATCATCTGCATACAAATTATTATTATTATTTTTACAGCATTATCAATGTTATTTATATAGATTGTAAACAGTGGTGGTTTGAGTATCGAACCTTGGGTCACCCCTTTATGTAACTCAAGGAACTCAGATTTGACCCCATCTAACTTGATTGCCTGAGTTCAGTCACTGAGATAATTATAAAACCATCGACAAGCATCAGTTTCCAACACTATAGAGGACAACTTATTCAACAGAATAATATGGTCTATAGTATCAAAAACCTTTGAAAAGTCTACAAACATGGCAGCACAATCCTTTCTAATCTAATGCATTTGCAATATCATACAACAAGCATAGCAGCCGTAGTGGTGCTATGTTTAGGTCTGAATCTGTATTGATTAACATTAAGAATACCATTTATGATAGAAAAATAACATAGCTGTTTGTTTACCAATGTTTCTAGTATTTTCACAAGACAAGGGATCCTGGAAATGAGTCGATAATTGTCGCGATCACCATCTCTGCCCTTATGGAGTGGTAGCACAATGAGGGGCACTGCATACTTAATAATACTTAAGCAAAGACGGGTCCAAATTGTCAGCCTCAAATGACTTCTTGGTGTCAATAGCTAATAAGGCAGCAAGAATGTCTGTCTGTTTCTGTGAGTTGCCAAAAAGAAAAACCCTGACTACCATGACTACCCAAGTCAAATGTGGTTGACTGATCATCCATTGAGGCAACTGGAGGCTGTATCTGGGAAGAACAGTCAACTGACTGGCTAAGACCAGTATGACCACCTTTTTTTCAAATAGGAAACCAGCTGAGGTAAAAGGCTGATTAAAAGCATCACAAATCTCTTTTCAGTAATGATGCAGGAGTCTGACTTAATAAGGCAGGGAAGTAGAGGAATTAGCCAGCTTCGGTGAATATGTTTTTTCCTCCAGAATAGTGGGATCAGTAACAGAATCCATAGCGCTAAGGAAGTAGTTTGATTTTGCCTGTTTAACCGAGGCACTGCATCTATTTCTAAATTGCCGAAATAGCTGCCAATCAGCTAATGAGCCCTTGGCCCAGGCTGGATTTCTTATCAAGAGGAGGTCTGAGAGTACCGGAGAGTACCATGGGTTAGTTCGGTTTTTGACTCTTGAAAGGGGTGTGTTTATCAGCCAGAGAGGTAAAATGGAAGAGAAAAATGAAAGTGCCAAAACTGGGTCTGGTATGCAGCTAGTAGAAAAAATGAACACCTCGGGCTATAATTTTTACAATTTCTCTTCACAATTATACGAGAGTTTTCAATTTGGTATCTCTAATGCAAACTATAGGGCAGTGGTCCCTGATATATATTTGCAAAAACACCACTAGCCAAATACTTATGAGGATGGTTAGCCAGGATCAATGAGGAGTTTGCTAGGTTATTTACATTCATCCGAGTGGGTTTTGCTATCAGCTGAGTCAAGTTGAACTAAAGACAGATATTCTTAAACTGATCTGAGGCATGTGTAAGCCAATCAAGATTTAGATCTCCTAACACAACCAGTTCAGATAACAGAAACAGTTTTAAATAATCAGAAATAATACCAAACAGCCTCTGCAGAAGCGGCTCGGGGTGGTAGACAACAGCAAAAACTAAATGCATATTTTTGCTTATGGACACTTTTTTAACCAACTCACACATTTTGGGGACAGAGTTGCTAAGAGAGCATGATGCCATAAGAGAAGATCTTACATAAATAGCCAGCCCTCCCCCCTGTGTTTGTCTATCACATCTGAAATTGTTGTAGTACGCAATGGCAACTTCCTTATCCATAATCAAATTATTCAGTCAGGTCTCTAGAGTCATGCACCTAGACATCCAGAAAATGTTTAGACATCAAGCTTCAAACATGTATATGTAACAGTCAAAGCCCTCTGCGAGATTTGAAAGCAGCAGTATCCATGGTGACACAAGAGTCAATAGAACTGGATGAGATTGGATTGGATTCAAAGTTTGAGAGCTAATAGTAGAATTCAGGTAAATGTGCACAAGATTACTATTGACAATACCCCTTTGCTTATGAGCACATGTAGAAAAACGATAGCTTGATATAAAACTGTTAATGGCATAGGTGGAGCTAACAACAGTGGGTTCCTTATGTGAGCTAACAGAGTTATGAAAGGAAATTAAATGAACAGGTACGGAATTACTATTTACAATACCCAAATCAACATGGGAAGCTGTGGCGGAATAATATTGCTGCGATTTAATGGGAGCAAATACCTTTGAGGAGCTTGATTTGATCAGTCAATGCCTCAGCGCTGCCTTGTAGTGTTTGGACAGGATCCAGGCACTGAAATGATTTGGGTGGTCTCAAATCCTCTGCTCCCAAAGGTGTCAAAGTTGTCTTCAAAAGTTACACCCAAGGAGCTGCGGTAGTCACATAGCCGGTTGTGAAGTGCTAGTAGCCTGCTAAAACGTTCACTACCTCAACCAAGTGAGGGCACAGGGCCAGAAATGATAGGACGTTTTTTGGTGTCCAGCAGAGACCCAATCAATTTTTCAAAATCCTGTTTCAGCCATTCCGAGCTACCGTTCCTAATGTAATTAAATCCTACATGGACTACAACAGCATCAAACTTTGTGTGCTGACATAGAACTATTGGGAGAAGCCTAGTACTATCCTGTACTTGAGCCCAGGGGTAGCACAGGGTTTTTGTTCCCGAAACCATGACGTCTCTTACCATGGAGTGGCCATTGTGCCAGGACCATGAATATGCTGTATCCATTGTCTTCTTTCTTAATATTACATTCGAAATATCATCAAACTTGTTTTCATTATACTTGACTGAGAAGACAAAAATGGGATTGAGGTTGCATTTTCTGAATGTATAATGGCCGGAGTTGCCTTTGGAATAATTATGTTAAATGTTCCTAAGAAGTTTTAATAAAAGAGACTTCTTGAGAGTTAAAGGGTATTTGGGGTATCTCTTCCTCCAACGTTGAGTAGTGGTGGTGGGGGGGGACCCTCAGAGAAGTTGAGATGGGAGGGAAGGGGAATCATAATGAATTGATAAATAAATGAGCGAGAGAGAGACAGAGAGAGCAAGTGAGGGAGGAAGGGAGGCAGAAGAGAGAGAGAGAGCCTGAGGCGAGGAATCCTCTTGACAAATTAAACCTTTTAACCGTGTACTGAATTCTATCAACATGATTCTTTTACACTCTTAGACCATTTCCATCTGGGGTTTGGTCTGGGGGTTGGGAGTGTCACTACGACTCCCACAAGTGTCACGGGACTCGTCGGAAAGCAATTGTGGCCTACCACAACCACACATTTATAAGGACCCTGCTTTATTCCTCACAATGTGCTCTTTTCAACCACATTTTCATCTCTTCAGCATATTGTCCTTAGACGGCATTCTGTTTCCTTGACACCGCTTTGGTAGGATGATTGTAATTAATACGTTACAAATTGGTTTCCAACTCAAAGAAGACCATTTTAATGCTTAAATAATTTTCTTTGCTTTCAAAGCTATAGCTATTGCATCCTTGGCCCGAACTAGTCTACTGGTGTCTGTTTGAAAAGCAGAAAGAGAGGTGAAGTCTGGCAATGTTTGCTAAAGCTCTGTAACAGTAATAATACCATTTTCAGAAAGCTCATTAATTGAGTCTGGGAGTAATTGCCACGTATCCTGCAGGCTGACGATGTTATTAATGCTGACAACTGACAAACAACAAGTCGTGGAATATGGATTTTCTTCCTTGTGGGTGTTAATAACCGCAATCGGAGAAATGCCAAAGGAAACTGTCAAGATGGCATCAGTGATAAAATGTTAACATATGACAAAAAGCACCTGCCTGGGAGAACAACAATTCAATTTAAAATTGAATTTGTAAGACTTTCACGAACCTTTTTCTTAAGCTCGGCCGGAAGGAAAGTAATATTGATTAAGGAGAGAAGAACAGGTTCAAAGTTTTTCTTTACTTCTTCTTCATTGTGGGCCACACACAGATTTGTATCAGAGGTTTAGGAGTCTCTCACTGCTGCACATAACTTGATTTGTTAGACTGAGCAAAAACACCTTCAATGAACTGCCTACGGATGTAGGATCTTAATCTGAGACAGTTTGATACAGCATGAAAATAATCTTGCAGCAACAGGAAATGTGAATTATATGGATTATAATTCATTCACATTTTTGTAGGGTTTGATACATTTTCATGAAGGGAAATCAAGTCTGAAATGTCAAACTTCAGTAAATTACAAACTTCAGAATACTTTTGAAACCTCAAATGCACTACACATTTTTCTCGCAGCATCAAGGCAAAATGTGTGGAATAGCAGGAAATTAGCTTTAAAATCCCAAATTCTCCGAACCTCATTGCAAGCTGTATACAGTGCATTCGGAAAGTATTCAGACCACTGGACTTTTTCCACATTTTGTTACTTTACAGCCTTATTCTTCAATGAAAAGAACAATTCTCATCAATCTACACAAAATACCCCATAAAAAAAATAGACAGAAATACCTTATTTAAATAAGTATTCAGACCCTTTGCAATGAGACTCGAGTCCACCTGTGGTAAATTCAATTGAATTAATTTTTTTACATGATTTGGAAAGGCACACACATGTCTATATAAGGTCCCACAGTTGACAGTTGTCGTGACTTGACTTTAACATCAATCTGAAGACTGTCATTTATCTAATTACCTAAATATGTTTAATTGTTACCCAATTAAATTAATAATTTAACAATTAACTCATTATGATCTGGGACACCACAGTGGTTCTTTAAAGAGTTACCATCTCCCGAATTAAACTCCAAGGGTTTTTTACCAATCACATCTATAAACAGGGAACTTATTAATCAGAACCTCGTATCACATCATCATTCTGAACAGTCGTAACCTCCTTGCATCTGCAAAAACCAGAGCCTTACTTATGATTCAGTACTACACAAATTGGTTTAATTATTTATTTACTAGCTAACTAAATGGTAACACAGGATAAACATACACACTTAATACATTCAAAACAGGTCCCTAGCGGACGGACAACAATATGGCTACTTGTTACAAAAGACAAGGAGATGGCAAGAGAGAGAGAGAGAGGGACAGAAACACTTAACATTGGTACATTTAAAAACTACTCTCACTGATAGTACTCCTATACTTTTCCCACGAACTGCCGCCCACTTGGAGTAAGAAATCAGGAATGTATTTACCTGAAATTCCTCAGTGAAATTCCTCGGTTCGCCGTGTCTCTCTCAGAACCGGGGGTTGTAAAGGCTCTGATTGTTCAAAATGGTCCCACTTAAATGAGCTTTTCTAGATATTTTACTTAGGACAGCTAATCAGCTGTACCAGGGATTAGTCGGAAGGTGAGTTTATCGTCTCTACCTCATGTTGAGATTCAGAGGTTTAACCACTTTAGTTATGAGCTGCAGTGCTACATCTCTCTAGTCTGATGTTTTCATTCTTAACCCATCATTTAATACAGTTTGTTAGAGATGGGTGGTTACGTCAGGCTGAAAGGCTCTCTAACCTCACTCTGGGGTGAAAAAGTTACGTAAAACTATAATCTCTTATAGTTTCTCAAATCACATCAAATCAAATTGTATTTGTCACATGCGCAAAATACAACAAGAGTAGACCTTAAAGTGTAATGCTTACTTACAAGCCCTTAACCAACAATGCTTTAAGAAGTTAAGGAGAAAAACGTGTTAAGTAAAACATAGATAAGTAAGTAAAAATAAATGAATAAATAAATAAGAGAAACAAATATTCAACAGCAGCAGTAAAATAACAATAGCAAGGCTATATACAGGGGGTACTGGTACAGAGCCAATGTGTGGGGTTTGTCGAGGTATTTTTTTTTTTTTTTTTTTTCACTTTTATTTAACCAGGTAGGCCAATTGAGAACAAGTTCTCATTTACAACTGCAACCTGGCCAAGACAAAGCAAAGCAGTGTGACAAAAACAACAACACAGAGTTACACATGGGACAGTACAGTGCGTGCAAATGTAGAAAGGTTAGGGAGGTAAGGAAATAAATAAGCTGTAGTGTCGAAATAATTACAATTTAGCATTAACACGAGTGATGGATGTGCAGATGATGATGTGCAAGTAGAGATATTGGGTTGCAAAAGAGCAACAACAACAAAAATAACAATATGGGGATGAGGTAGTTGGGTGGGCTATTTACAGGTGGGCTGTGTACCGGCACAGTGATCGGTAAGCTGCTGTGACAGCTGATGCTTAAATTTAGTGAGGGAGATATGTCTCCAGCTTCAGTGATATTTGCAGTTCGTTCCAGTCATTTTCAGCATAGAACTAGAAGGAAGGAAGGCAGCCAAAGTATGTGTTGGCTTTGGGGATGACCAGTAAAATATACCTGCAGGAGCGCGTGCTACAGGTGGGTGTTGATATGGAGACCAGTGAGCTGAGATAAGGTGGGGCTTTACCTAACAAAGACTTATAGATGACCTGAAGCCAGTGGATTTGGCGACGAATATGAAGCGACAGCCAGCCAACGAGAGCATACAGGTCGCAGTGGTGGGTAGTATATGGGGTTTGGTGACAAAACGGATGGCACTGTGATAGACTGCATCCAATTTGCTGGTGTTGGAGGCTATTTTGTAAATGACATCGCCCGAAGTCAATGATCGGTAGGATGGTCAGTTTTACAAGGGTATGTTTGGCAGCGTGAGTGAAGGAGGCTTTGTAGCGAAATATGAATCCTATTCTAGATTTAATTTTGGATTGGAGATGCTTAACGTGAGTCTGGAAGGAGAGTTTACAGTCTAACCAGACACCTAGTTATTTGTAGTTGTCCACATATTCTAAGTCAGAACCATCCAGAGTAGTGATATTAGGTGGGCGGGCAGGTGTGGGCAGCAATTGGTTGAAGAGCAAGCATTTAGTTTTACTAGCATTTAAGAGCAGTTGGAGGCCACAGAAGGAGTGTTGTATGGCATTGAAGCTCGTTTGGAGGTTTGTTAAAACATCTCTGGGATAGGCGGGACGCAAATATCCCACCTGGCCAATTGCCAGGGAAAATGCAGAGCGCCAAATTCAAGTAAAATACTATAAAAATCTAACTTTCATTAAATCACACATGTAAGATACCAAATTAAAGCTACACTCGTTGTGAATCCAGCCAACATGTCAGATTTCAAAAAGGCTTTTCGGCTAAAGCATAAGAAGCTATTATCTGATGATAGCACAACAGTAAACAAAGAGAGAATAGCATATTTCAACCCTGCAGGCACCACATAAAACGCAGAAATAAAATATAAATCATGACGAGCTTCTTTTGTTGGCACTCCAATATGTCCCAGAAACATCACAAATGGTCCTTTTGTTTCGATTAATTCTGTCGATATATATCCAAAATGTCCATTTATTTGGCGCATTTGATCCTGAAAAAAGCTTCCTATTTGCGCAACGTCACTACCAAATATCTTAAAAGTTACCTGTAACTACTTTTGTAATACAACTTTAGGTATTTTTTAACGTTAATAATCGATCAAATTGAAGACGGGTCTATCTGTTTACAATACAGGAGGATCACAAACTAAAGCTAGTTTTCTAGTCTTGCGCAATTCTCAAACAGTACACATAACGTTACCCTGATCCAAGATGGCCGTACTTCTTCATTACACAAAGGAATAACCTCAACCAATTTCCAAAGACTGGTGACATCCAGTGGAAGCGGTAGGAACTGCAAACAAGTGCAATAGACTCCTCGTTTCCCAATGAAAACTCATTGACCTAAAAAAAAAAATAATCTGAATGGTTAATCCTCTGGGTTTTGCCTGCTATATAAGTTCTGTTATACTCACAGACATGATTCAAACAGTTTTAGAAACTTTGTTTTCTATCCAAATCTACTAATAATATGCATATCTTATATTCTTGGCATGAGTAGCAGGAAGTTGAAATTGGGCACGCTATTTATCCAAAAGTGAAAATGATGCCCCCTATCTCAAAGAGGTTTTAATGCAGTGCCCAAGGAAGGGCCAGATGTATACAGAATGGTGTCGTCTGCATAAAGGTGGATCAGAGAATCACCAGCAGTAAGAGCGACATCATTGATATATACAGAGAAAAGACTTGGCCCGAGAATTTAACCCTGTGGCACCCCCATAGAGACTGTCAGAGGTCCGGACAACAGGCCCTCCGATTTGACACACTGATCTGAGAAGTAGTTGGTGAACCAGGCGAGGCAGTCATTTGAGAAACTAAGGTTATTGACCTGTTTTGGCTGCGATCCCCGTACAGGGACCAACATAAGGGCAAATTTCAGAGTGACAACTAAAAATACAATTTCGTAACATTAAACATTCTTGAAAATGCAAGTGTCTTACACCCTTCAAAAGATTAGAATCTTGGTAATCAAACTACGTTTTCCAATTTAAAATAGCTATTACAGAGAACAAATCCCATGCTTTTGTTTGAGAAGAGCAATCAAGAACAGAAACATTTTCTGCCATGACAGTTTTTACACATTCACATCTGAAGGTAAAATTATGACTTACATTCTGATATCTTGCTCTTATTTCTCTTCCTGAGTATCCCATTGATCAAATGAAGTGCCGTTTTCTTTGATAAAATCCATTTTTATAGCCTAAATCTAAACATTTTGTAAACTATTTGTGCCGTGAATTCCATCTCTATCAATTTTTTACTGAGCATTCGGCGTGATTCGCCCCTGTAAACAATCGTTTACATAGTCATGGTGGGTTTCAGTGCATTCCACTGGATGTTTGCAACACAGTCAAACTTCATTGGTTTTTTTGCGGGGAGAATTGACCGAAGTGAGCTGATTTGAAGACAACGATAAATGACTACCTGACGCACCAATAATTTTAGCGAAGCTTCATTGATTGACTATATTTCTGCCCAATGACCACTGATCTTCTTGAAATCTAGCTGGGTAGATAGCCAATGAGCTGAGGTAAACGCCAGTATGTAATGGTTTGGGGTTGTAATCGCACGTGCAGGGGACTCCATTTTCGCTTTGAGGATCAGAGCAGTTGCTGTAAGGCTTTTTACGCGCAGCTGTATTTCGGAAAGTTGTAGTTTCAACGATTTCATTGAAGATATCCTGGCGAATACATTATGTAAAGCGAAGTCAAACTCTAAAGTAAAAGTGAAAGTGAGACAGATTTTTTGTTTGAGGAATCTTGGAGTGTTATGATTCAAACGAACTGAGGAGCTGTTTCTGCAAGGACAGGACGTACTTCTGGACGGTTAAGTGCTAATGCCGTTTTATGAAATATAAAAATATATATATATATTATATATAAAAATATATATATATATTTTTTTTTGCACTGAAATGTGTAGTTTGTTTTTGTGTGTGTGTGTGTGTTGGTTTGTTTGGGTGTGTGTGTATATATATCCGAAACTTTGCACACCTACAGTTGCCCTCTTGTGTTATCCATCAAAATTATCTCCAGCATCCTATCTGACTGTGTAGCTATTCTAGTACATGTGAAAGAAGACAACAATAAAAAACAGAAAACATATGCTCTTTCTCTTTTCTTCCACCAGATCTACTGTGTTATATTCTCCTACATTCAATTAACATTTCCACAAACTTCAGAATGTTTCCATTCAAATGATACCAAGAATATGCATATCCTTGCCTCTGGGGCTGAGCTACAGGCAGTTAGATTTGGGTATGTCTTCAGGCGGAAATTGAGAACAAAGGGATGTAGCCATAACAGGATGAGTCTGCCGATAAGAATGCGGTGATTGCCAGAGTTGAAAGCCTTGGCCAGGTCGATGAAAATGGCTGCACAGTACTGTCTTTTATCTATGGCGGTTCTGATATCGTTTAGGACCTTGAGCATGGCTGAGGTGCACCCATGACGAGCTCGGAACCCAGATTGCATAGTGGAGAAGGTACGGTAGGATTCTAAATGGTCGGTGATCTGTTTGTTAACTTGGCTTTCGAAGACTTTAGAAAGGCAGGACAGGATGGATATAGATCTGTAACAGTTAGGGTCTAGAGTGTCTCCCCCTTTTGAAGAGGGGGATGACCGCGGCAGCTTTCCAATTTTTAGGGATCTCAGACGATATGAAGGGGTAGCCAGGTGGAAAGCATGGCCGGCAGTAGAAAATTGCTTATTGAAATTCTCGATTATCGTAGATTTATCGGTGGTGACAGTATTTCCTAGCCTCAGTGCAGTGGGCAGCTGGGAGGAGGTGCTCTTATTCTCCATGGACTTTAAAGTGTCCCAAAACTTTTTGGAATTAGTGCTACAGGATGGAAATTTCTGTTTGAATAAGCTATCCTTAGCTTTCCTAATTGACTGTGTATATTGGTTCCTGACTTCCCTGAAAAGTTGCATATCGCGGGGGCTTTTCGATGCTAATGCAGTATGCCACAAGATGTTTTTGTGCTGGTCAAGGGCAGTCAAGTCTGGAGTGAATCAAGGGCTATGTCTTTTCTCAGTTCTACATTTTTTGAATGGGGCATGCTTATTTAAGATGGTGAGGAAGGCACTTTTAAGAACAACCAGGCATCCTTTACTGACGGAATGAGGTCAATATCCTTCCAGGATACCCGGGCCAGGTCGATTAGAAAGGCCTGCTCGCTGAAGTGTTTTAGGAAGCGTTTGACAGTGGTCGTTTGACCGCGGGCCCCTGACGCAGGCAATGAGGCAGTGATCGCTGAGATCCTGGTTGAAGACAGCAGAGGTGTATTTAGAGGGAGAGTTGGTCAGGATTATATCTATGAGGGTGCCCATGTTTACAAATTTATGGTTGCACCTGGTAGGTTCCTTGATCATTTGTGTGAGATTGAGGGCATCTAGCTTAGATTGTAGGATGGCCGGGGTGCCAAACATATGCCAGTTTAGGTCACCTAACAGTACGATCAAGGCTTTTACGGTTACAGAAGTCAACAAATGAGATCGCCTGGGGACTAGCAGTGGAACTGGGGTCTACAGGGCCTGGGTTAACCTCTACATCGCCAGAGGAACAGAAGAGGATTAGGATAAGGGTACAGCTAAAGGCTTTAATTGGTGTTAGGGGGCAGTATTTTCATTTTTAGAAAAAAAAACGTTCCCGTTTTAAACAGGATATTTTGTCAGGAAAAGATGCTAGAATATGCAAATAATTGCCAGCTTTGGATAGAAAACACTCTAACGTTTCCAAAACTGTAAAGATATTGTCTGTGAGTATAACAGAACTGATGTTGCAGGCGAAAGCCTGAGAAAAATACAATCCGGAAGTGCCCCAGGTTTTGAAAGCGCTGCGTTTCAATGACTCCCTATTCAGCTGTGAATGTACCATCAACGAGCTTACACTTTCTACGTATTCCTAAAGGTGCCTACAGCATTGTGACGTGGTGTTATGCATTTCTGTTGAAGAATAGCCGTAGGAGGCCACATTGCGTAAGTGGTCACATGGTGGCACCGAGAGAGATTCTCGCGTAAAATACAGAGGTAGCCATTATTCCAATCGGTCCTAGTGAAAAACTAATTGTCCCGACGGATATATTATCGAATAGATATTAGAAAAACACCTTGAGGATGGATTCTAAACAACGTTTGCCATGTTTCTGCCGATATTATGGAGCTAATTTGGAATATTTTTTGGCGTTGTGGTGACCACAATTTCCGGGCGATTTCTCAGCCAAACGTGAAGAACAAATGGAGCTATTTCGCCTACAAAAATAATCTTTTGGATTTTTTTTTACTTTGGCTGTCTACCTGGGAGTCTCGTGAGTGAAAACATCCAAAATTCATCAAAGGTAAACAATTTAATTTGATTGCTTTTCTGATTTCCGTGACAAGGTTGCCTGCTGCTAGAAAGGCATAATGCCATGCTAGGCTATGATAAACTTACACAAATGTGTGTCTAGCGTTGGCAGTAAAGCATATTTTGAAAATCTGAGATGACAGGGTGATTAACAAAAGGCTAAGCTGTGTTCCAATATATTTCACTTGTGATTTTCATGAATATTTTCTAGGAAGATTTATGTCTGTTGCGTTATGCTAATTAGTGTCAGATGATGAAAACGGTCCCGTTCACGGGATGGGGTGTCACTACAGGTTAAGAACTGGTCGTCTAGTGCGTTGGGAACACAGAATAAAATGGGCAGATTTCTGGGCGTGGTTGAATAGTTTCAGGGCATAATGTACAAGTAAGGGTATTGTAGGATGTGAGTACAGTGGGGGTAAACCTAGTCATTGAGTGACGATGAGAAAACTTGCATCTTTGGAGACACCAGCTAAGCCAGGTGAGGTCTCCCCATGTGTGGGATGTGTGACAAAAGAGCTATCTAAAGCATGTGGAGCTGGGCTAGGGTCTCTATAGTGAAATAAAACAATAACTAACCGAAACATCAGGAGACAAGGCATGTTGACATTAGAGAGAGGCATGTGTAGCCGAGTGATCATAGGGTCCAATGAGCAGCAATAGGTGATAACGAATTTTCAAGAATGTGTCCTTATGCTAAAACTGATATTTCTTAAGGCATGTTGACATTAGAGAGAGGCATGTGTAGCCGAGTGATCATAGGGTCCAATGAGCAGCAATAGGTGATACCGAATTTTCAAGAATGTGTCCTTATGCTAAAACTGATATTTCTTATTTGTTTTTGAGGTTACAAGCCTGAAACCTTGAACATAGTGCTGACACCCTTTGGAAGCCATATGAATTGCATTCTGTGACTGAATTTACAAATTATTTTAGTACAGTACAAAGTTAGAGGTGCGCTATTTGATAGATTCCCCCACGCCACCTACATCGGGCTTCCAGTCGGAAGACCTGAGGTCAACCTACCCCTGCCCCTCTCCCCATCTCGTACTTCTGAGTGGAGACCTTCTCGGGCAGTAGCATGCCTAGCTCACATACTAGAATCAGGGCGCCCACTCTGTCAAGTTTAATTCACCAACAGTCCCACACGGGGACATGATATCATTGACGTGACGTGAAAATGAGCGATGGAAAACCGATCACGCAAATGTCACCATTCCAAATTTTTGTGTGCAGTTGCCCTGTGCCGCCCACGGCACGATGCTGCCCTGGGCGGCTGCCTATGTTGCCTATACCTAAATCCGCTACTGCTTGTGGGTGTTCATTCCGAGCTTTTGTGACAGTGTAAGCCAGCGAGCTATCGTGTTTGTGAGTCGCAGAACCATTGAATTCTATTTTCAAAGCCGTGGCAAGTTTCGCATAGTCGTTTGGCACATGTTGCTGTTGAGGACGGATGAACCTCGTCACGTGTGTATACGACATTCTCTTCAACCGGTAAAGCCTGTCAGTACCCATAGCATTCCTTACATTCGGGAAGCCATCCAAAGAGTCCTCTATGTCTGCTAAGAACATCTCAGTTTTGTTTGACTTCACTGGAACGGGGTCAAAGGGTATTGTAAAGGCGTTCCGCGCTAAGAGTGCAGAGAGGGTTTGCTTCATCCTGTGTTGAATTGTGGGCCGAAAGGCCAGAAGGCCAAGAGGAGAAGCCAAGCTTTGTTGGCGAGGAGGCGCCATATTACTCTGTGCCGAACGGCCAAGAGGAAAAGACTGAGTGACTGTAGACTGAAACCTTCCGCTGTATTCACTCCTTTGTGTACCGAGCTCCGGTTGCGAGCTTGGTTGCTTTGTTGGGTAGTCACACTGTAGTGCTTGACTGTTCTGGAGTTCCTCCAGGTGGTACCTAAGGGTGGTATTCTGTTGCATAGCAGATTCCATTTGGGCGGTTAGAGACTTATTTTAGATACGTGAGTGTCGCACTTCCTCCGTCCGGCCTCGTACTTATCTGTCATGGTTTGCAGGTAGAGGTCTTGAGTGCATAGCGAGAGATTCAGTGATGAGATTTCCTCCACATGCTTAGAGATATTTTTACATCTTCTTCACTTGGCTTCTCTCATCATTCATTTGGTCAGCAACTTCAATGAGTTCTGCTGTTTTGTCATCCATCTTGGCCATTGTGTTCATTAACTTATCGTCTTTGGTCTGCAGCATTTGGACTAGAACATTATTACTTTGAGTGTTGTTCATCAAAATTGCATCCATGTTATCAAGTTGCGCACCCCTGTTTGTAGGTAACGTGTAAGATTTATCGAGTTTGGCGTGGACTTCGTTGTATTTTTTTTTGTTGGCTAAATCGAGTTGTTCCTGTAGAAGGCGATTTTGTTTCTGTAGAAGACAATTTTGTTCAAGAGATTGTGCTCGTTCGTCTTAAGTTTTTGCCATTTCTTTTAATTGTTCCTGTCTCAAACAAAGTTCCTAGGCTAGCAGTATCTTTTCCTTTTCTGCTTTTGTCATTAGTTTCCTTGTTCTCTCCAACTGTCCCTTCATCTCAACCGTTTCTTGCTCATGCGTCTGCTGTGCACTGTGGTACAGGACCTATGTCAATTTCAGCTGGCAGCCATACTTCAGGACTAAACTGGAGAGAATCTTTACCAGACTTGTGCTTGATGGTCTATTTTGGAGGGTGTCTGTCGCAAGCGGTCTAAGGCACTGCATCACAGTGCTTCAGGCTTCACTACAGACCTGGCTTCGATCCATTTCTGTGTAACAACCGGCCATGCATCAAAGCGGGGACCGAGAGACTGACAAACAGCTTCTATCTCAAGGCCATCAGACTGTTAAACAGCCATCACTAACATTGAGTGGCTGCTGCCAACATACTGACTCATCTCTAGATATATGAATATATTCATTCCTTTATCCATTCCTTTATACTTGTGTGTATAAGCTAGTATAAGGTAGTTGTTGTGAAACTGTTAGATTACTTGTTAGATATTACTGCATGGTCGGAACTAGATGCACAAGCATTTCGCTACACTCGCATTAACATCTGCTAACCATGTGTATGTGACAAATACAATTTGATTTGATTTGAATTGACCCAACGTCGTCCGGGTTTGGCAATTTTTTTTTTTTTTACTTGGCTCATCATGCTCTAGTGACTCCTTTTGGCAGGCCGGGCGCATGCAGGCTGACTTCGGTCGCCAGTTGAATGGTGTTTCCTCCGACACATTGGTGCAGCTGGCTTCAGTGTTAAGCGGGCAGTTACTTAGAAGCGTAGTTTGGCAGGTCATGTTTCGGACGATGCATGACTCGATCTTCGCCTCTCCCGAGCCAGTTTGGAAATTGTAGCAATGAGACAAGATAGTAATTGGATCGCAATTGGAGATCAGGAAATTGGGTAGAAAAAGGGATAAATAAAAAATGGTGATATTTTAAATCAGAGTCCAAGGCAAGCCAATGGTTTTTTGATTCACGTTTCATCTCTTTTCTACCCTCACCCCGCTTTGTTAGAGAGCAGGCGTAAGGTCTTACATTGAGTATTTTCATCATGATACCGATAGGAAATAATAGCAAACGATATTTTCAAAATCAAATGTATTTATATAGCCCTTCTTAGATCAGCTGGTATCTCAAAGTGCTGTACAGAAACCCAGCCTAAAACCCCAAACAGCAAGCAATGCAGGTGTAGAAGCAGGGTGGCTAGGAAAAATTCCCTAGAAAGGCCAAAACCTAGGAAGAAACCTAGAGAGGAACCAGGCTATGAGGGGTGACCAGTCCTCTTCTGGCTGTAATGGGTGGAGATTATAACAGAACATGGCCAATATGTTAAAATGTTCATAACCAGCATGGTCAAATATTAATAATCACAGTAGTTGTAGAGGGTGCAGAGAGTTGAAAACAGCAGGTCTGGGACAGGTAGCACGTCCGGTGAACAGGTCAGGGTTCCATAGCCGCAGGTAGAACAGTTGAAACTGGAGCAGCAGCACGGCCAGGTGGACTGGGGACAGAAAGGAGTCATCATGCCAGGTAGTCCTGAGGCATGGTCCTAGGGCTCAGGTCCTCCGAGAGAGAGAAAGAAAGAGAAAGGGAGAATTAGAGAGAGCATACTTAAATTCACACAGGACACCGGATAAGACAGGAGAAGTACTCCAGATATAACAAATGACCCGAGCCCCCCGACACATAAACCACTGCATCATAAATACTGGAGGCTGAGACAGGAGGGGTCAGGAGACACTGTGGCCCCATCCAATGATACCCCTGGACAGGGCCAAACAGGAAGGCTATAACCCCAAACAATTTGCCAGAGCACAGCCCCCACACCACTAGAGGGATATCTTCAACCACCATCCTGAGACAAGGCCGAGTATAGCCCACAAAGATCTTTTTCAACGGCACAACCCAAGGGGGGGGGGGGCGCCAAGATCACGTCAGTGACTCAACCCACTCAAGTGACGCACCCCTCCTAGGGACGGCATGGAAGAGCACTAGAAAGCCAGTGACTCAGCACCTGAAATAGGGTTAGAGGCAGAGAATCCCAGTGGTGAGAGGGGAACCGGCCAGGCAGAGACAGCAAGGGCAGTTCGTTGCTCCAGAGCCTTTCCGTTCACCTTCACACTCCTGGACCACACTTCACACTCCTGATGTACGAAGGGCTATATAAATACATTTGATTTGATTTGACTACACTCAATCATATGACCCACTGAAGAGATGAGTCTTCAGTAAAGACTTAACGGTTGAGACCGAGTCTGCGTCTCTCACATGGGTAGGAAGACCATTCCATAAAAATGGAGCTCTATAGGAGAAAGCCCTGCCTCCAGCTGTTTGCTTAGAAATTGTAGGGACAATTAGGAGGCCTGCGTCTTGTGACCGTAGTGTACGTGTAGGTATGTACTGCAGGACCAAATCGGAAAGATCGGTAGGAGCAAGCCCATGTAATGCTTTGTAGGTTAGCAGTAAAACCTTGAAATCAGCCCTTGCCTTAACAGGAAGCCAGTGTAGGGAGGCTAGCACTTGAGTAATATGATCACATTTTTTGGTTCAAATCAGGATTCTAGCAGCCGTATTTACCACTAACTGAATTTTATTTAGTGCTTTATCCGGGTAGCCAGAAAGTAGAGCATTACAGAAATAACAAAAGCATCGGTTAATTTTTCTGCATCATTTTTGGACAGAAAGTATCTGATTTTTGCAATGTTACGTAAAAAAAGCTGTCCTTGAAACAGTCTTGATATGTTCGTCAAAAGAGAGATCAGGGTCCAGAGAAACGCCGAGGTCCTTCACAGTTTTATTTGAGACAACTGTTCAACCATCAACTTTAATTGTCAGATTCAACAGAAGATCTCTTTGTTTCTTGGGACCTAGAACAAGCATCTCTGTTTTGTCCGAGTATAAAAGTAGAACGTTTGCAGCCATCCACTTCCTTATGTCTGAAACACATGCTTCTAGCGAGGGCAATTTTGGGGCTTCACCGTGTTTCATTGAAATGTACAGCTGTGTGTCATCCGCATAGCAGTGAAAGTTAACATTATGTTTTCGAAAGACATCCCCAAGAGGTAAAATATATAGTGAAAATAGTGGTCCTAAAACGGAACCTTGAGGAACACCGAAATGTACAGTTGATTTGTCAGAGGACAAACCATTCACAGAGACAAACTGATATCTTTCCGACAGATAAGATCTAAACCAGGCCAGAACTTGTCCGTGTAGACCAATTTGGGTTTCCAATCTCTCCAAAAGAATGTGGTGATTGATGGTATCAAAAGTAGCACTAAGGTCTAGGAGCACAAGGACAGATGCAGAGCCTCGGTCTGACGCCATTGAAATGTCATTTACCACCTTCACAAGTGCAGTCTCAGTGCTATGATGGGGTCTAAAACCAGACTGAAGCATTTTGTATACATTGTTTGTCTTCAGGAAGGCAGTGAGTTGCTGTGCAACAGCTATTTCCCCCAAAAATTGAGAGGAATGGAAGATTCGATATAGGCCGATAGTTTTTTAAATCTTTTCTGGGTCAAGGTTTGGCTTTTTCAAGAGGGGCTTTATTACTGCCACTTTTAGTGAGTTTGGTACACATCCGGTGGATAGAGAGCCGTTTATTATGTTCAAAATAGGAGGGCCAAGCACAGGAAGCAGCTCCTTCAGTAGTTTAGTTGGAATAGGGTCCAGTATGCAGCTTGAATGTTTAGAGGCCATGATTATTTTCATCATTGTGTCAAGAGATATAGTACTAAAACACTTGAGTGTCTCTGTTGATCCTAAGTCCTGGCAGAGTTGTGCAGACTCAGGACAACTGAGCTTTGGAGGAATACGCAGATTTAAAGAGGAGTCCGTAATTTGCTTTCTAATGATCATGATCTGCCCCCTGGTTAACAGTGTATGATCGCTGGATGATTCATTTTAAGTCTAATACTGTGGGTAATGGAGTCGCCAATGACTAGGGTTTTCAATTTGTCAGAGCTAATGGTGGGAAGCTTCGGTGTCTCAGACCACATAACGGGAGGAGTAGAGACAAGAGAAGGCTCGGCCACAGACTCCAACTCGCTGCTTAATGGGGAAAACCCGGTTGAAAGTTTCTGTCGGCTGAATGAGCGACACCGGTTGAGCATTCCTACAGCATTTCCCTCCAGAAGCCATGAGAAAGTTGTCCGGCTGCGAGGACCGTGCGAGGGGATTTATACTAAAGTTACTATCTGTACTTACTGGTGGCACAGACGCTGTTTCATCCTTTCCTACACTGAAATTACCCTTGCCTAACGATTGTGTCTGAAGCTGGGCTTGCAGCACAGCTATCCTCGCCATAAGGCGATTGTTCTCCTGTATATTATGAGTACAGCGACTGCAATTAGAAGGCATCATGTTAATGTTACTACTTATCTTCGGCTGTTGGAGGTCCTGACGAACCATGTCCAGATAAAGCGCCCGGAGTGAAACGGTAAACGGTAATTAAAAATTAAAAACAGTAAAGTTGACAGGTAGCAAACTAAGGTCAAAAGCATGTGAGTCTTTCACAACCTCAACTTTTTTTTAAATGTGTAATTTTTTTATTTAACCTTTATTTAACTAGACAAGTCAGTTAAATACAAGATATTATTTATGCTGACAGTCTACACCAGCCAAACCAATATGACAATGTGCAAACTGTGCAGCGGATGTGATACAGCCTGTATTTGAACCAGGTACTGCAGTGATAACTCTTCGCACTGAAATGCAATGTCTTAGATCACTATACCACTAGGGAGCCCTTGTGGAGCCCGCTTTTGGAGTTACCTATACACGATCAAGCAAAAGTAATAGGCCTAAACTGTATTTAGGCTACATTATTGCATTCTAAGTGTTTCTGATAGTGATAGATTAGCAAACAAATATATGAGTTATACCAAGTCCATGTATTTGCCCAGCCAGAGCATTAACCAAATATACTTGATTCAGTGAAACAAAATCACATTAATTGATTAAGATAAGTCACAGGCTTTTGGTTGAGAGTAGGCCTTGGCTACTAAACGATTGCGAGTGAAGTGCAAAATAATCCACTTAAACTACATAACATGCTTTCAAAATATTCTGATCAGTGATAATAAATGAGCCAATTAGACAAGATGATCATGAGCAGCACTCACCTCAATTTAGCTAACATTTCTACAGCCTAATTCTGACCAAACCAATATCCAAAGGAGATTCAGTGGGAAAAAAATCTGACATTAATTGATTTATCAAGACCAGTCCCCACGCTTGTCTCAAAGCAGCATTAAACTGTTCTGAAATATACTGAACAAATATACGCAACATGTAAAGTGTTGGTCCCATGTTTCATGAGCTGAAATAAAAGATCCCAGAAGTGTTCCATATGCACAAAAAGCTTATTTCTCTCAAATTGTGTTTACATCCCTGTAAGTGAGCATTTCCCCTTTGCCAAGATAATCCATCCACCTGATAGGTGTGGCCTATCAAGAAGCTGATTAAACAGCATGATCATTACACAGGTGCAACTTGTGCTGAGAACAATAAAAGGCCATTCTAAAATGTGCAGTTTTGTCACAACACAATGCCACAGATGTCTCAAGTTTTGAGGGAGCATGCAATTGGCATACTGACTGCAGGAATGTCCACCAGAGCTGTTACCAGATAATTTAAAGTTAATTTCCATACCATAAGCCACCTCCAACATTGTTTTAGAGAATTAGTGGAATTGAGCATGTTTGGGATCCTCTGGATCGAACTGTACAACAGCATGTTCCACTTCCCGCCAATATCCAGCAACCTCGCACAGCCATTGTAGAGGAGCGGAACAACGTTCCACAGGCCACAATCAACAGCCTGTTCAAGAAGGAGATGTGTCGCGTTGCATGAAGTAAATGGTGGTCACACCAGCTACTGACTGGTTTTCTGATCCACGCCCCTACCTTTAAAAGAAAAGGTATCTGTGACCAACAGATGCATAACTGCATTCCCAGTCATTTGAAAACCATAGATTAGGGCCTAAAACATTTATTTCAATCTCTCATTCAACCTTCATTAATCAACTGCAACATGACATTACATTGCAATTGTATGTAACAACACAACCTGGCTCAGTTCAACAACTGGCTTTGATCAATTCAGGCATTCATGCGACAGTTGTCATGCTATGTCTATAATAGCTGTTGTGATACCATAGACATGTCATACGTCATAATTACTGTATGTCAAGTACAATGGCAGATAAATTATGGCAAATGTTACATTGCATAGGCCTTGTGCTCATTTTCCAAATTCAACAATTATTTAACTCAGTAAGACTTGTGTGTTCGTGTGTGCGTGTGTGCGTGCATGCATGCGTTTGTGTGTGTGTGCTCGTATGTTGGTGTGTCTTCTCCTTAAACTGAAGGACTCAATCTGTAGAGACGTCTCCTCTGTTCCTGAAGTAATCTAGGAGCCACAGATGGGCTGGTCAAAGATGTCAGAGTAGGCTGAGGACAACGAAAGAGCCAGAGAGAATCTTGGGACAAAACAGCAAGATACCCTTCACTTCCGCCTTCATGACAATAAGTCACATATTTTCCTACCATGACACCTGTGACATGTATATATGGAGGCTGTCCCAGACGAACACCTCATGTAATGAATGCAAAGCTAACATGATAACGTTCCGTCACCACAAGAAGACAGCCGCCCCACCCTCCCCATCACAAGGACACTGTCCCACATCCCTCCCCCTTCCATTCGCTAATGGTTTCACCGACCTCTGTCATGCCCATTTCCGCATGCTTCGCACAACATCACCCAACATCAGCCGTCAGACAACATCACTCATCAACACGCATTTCGAGCAACATGGACGTCCCCTGTCTCCCGCCACCCCCACTGATGTGACAAACTCCAGTTGCCATGACGATAAGGCTGATAACGTCTGCAGTTGGTGTGGTGACAACCCTGTTGCTTGTCTAATGAAAGGGGATGTTTGATAAACAGCCTTCAGAGAGATCAGAGAACACTTTCAAGGCCTAAGGGCTGTTTGAAATGACACCATGAATTCCGTCACAGGTAGGGGTGGGGGGGGGCAAAAATAAACAAACCATAACTTCTGTAATAAGAACTCAGCACTAATAGACGACGATGGTTGTGGTGGTAGACCAAAATCAAATCAAATCAAATCAAATTTTATTTGTCACATACACATGGTTAGCAGATGTTAATGCGAGTGTAGCGAAATGCTTGTGCTTCTAGTTCCGACAATGCAGTAATAACCAACAAGTAATCTAACTAACAATTCCAAAACTACTGTCTTATACACACAAGTGTAAGGGGATAAAGAATATGTACATAAAGATATATGAATGAGTGATGGTACAGAGCGGCATAGGCAAGATACAGTAGATGGTATCGAGTACAGTATATACATATGAGATGAGTATGTAAACAAAGTGGCATAGTTAAAGTGGCTAGTGATACATGTATTACATAAAGATGCAGTAGATGACATAGAGTACAGTATATACGTATACATATGAGATGAATAATGTAGGGTATGTAAACATTAAATTAGGTAGCATTGTTTAAAGTGGCTAGTGATATATTTTACATAATTTCCCATCAATTCCCATTATTAAAGTGGCTGGAGTTGAGTCAGTGTGTTGGCAGCAGCCACTCAATGTTAGTGGTGGCTGTTTAACAGTCTGATGGCCTTGAGATAGAAGCTGTTTTTCAGTCTCTCGGTCCCAACTTTGATGCACCTGTACTGACCTCGCCTTCTGGATGATAGCGGGGTGAACAGGCAGTGGCTCGGGTGGTTGTTGTCCTTGATGATCTTTATGGCCTTCCTGTAACATCGGGTGGTGTAGGTGTCCTGGAGGGCAGGTAGTTTGCCCCCGGTGATGCGTTGTGCAGACCTCACTACCCTCTGGAGAGCCTTACGGTTGTGGGCGGAGCAGTTGCCGTACCAGGCGATGATACTTAAAACTTGCTACCCTCTCCAGTACTGTTCCATCGATGTGGATAGGGGGGTGTTCCCTCTGCTGTTTCCTGAAGTCCACAATCATCTCCTTAGTTTTGTTGACGTTGAGTGTGAAGTTATTTTCCTGACACCACACTCCCAGGGGCCTCACCTCCTCCCTGTAGGCCATCTCGTCGTTGTTGGTAATCAAGCCTACCACTGTTGTGTCGTCTGCAAACTTGAGAATATGCTCAAGGCTTTTGATTGAATCTCAGACTATACCTCGTACCTCTGCAACCACTCTTCTCTTTGAGTTTCCTTTCTTTTTAGCCCTATTCCTGTGCTCATTTAATCATTTAAGAAGCTAAGCCGATGTCATTGGGACTGAATGTATTCTAGAATTCTGTGCCAGTATCATATTTTGTGTGAACTTAAAACCTGGTTTCCATTGATATTGACTTGATATTGCTTGATACTGGCAGTAAATGTTAGGGACCAAAGCCATGAAATGCAGTCTGATTGTATTTTTCATAAGTAACTTTGATGTAACTTTCATCTCATTTGATGTTGGCAGTAGAGCCATCATTGATTTTATGTCCCAACTGGAGCCAGTGCCATGTTCCACTTAGCCTGTTGGGGTACACAGTATATTTCAAGCCACTTTCCCAGCCTTATCAACGACTATAGACAGACAGACAGCAGATTTAGAAAAATTATAATACATACTGTACTGTATACTAGAATTTCAACTTAATTTGAGCCTTTCCTTCTTTTGCAGCTCCATGTGGAGAGCAAACACCATTACCTCTTGTGCTCATTGGATTCTGCAATATATAAAAAAAGACAAAACACAGTATGCAGACATTTAGCTTCTCACTCCATACTAATGCATTCTATACAATCAGCAGCGGTGGCACAAGTAAAGATCACCTCGCCTGCATAGGCTTACTATTTCACCACTCCATCCTATTGTGGCCAATGGCTTGTTGGAGCTGATCTTTCTTTCATTTTCTCCGCAGATCCCCTTCTCACCCATTCAACCTCGAATGGCTCCTTTCACATATTTCCTTTCTCTCTCTCCCTCCATGTCACACCATGAATTCCAGGCCGCTCTCCTGTTTCCCCGAGACCTTTATCTGGGTTGCACAAAAGTACACGGCTCGTGGGCGCCTTTTGTTACCTCTCTCCGAGGCAGCTGAATGGCTCTCTGATTGTTCCTCGCCATTTTTCTTTCACACCAGATAGCTTTTCAGCTCAGAAAGAAAAAGGTGCCGTTGGCATTGGCCAGGCGAGCAGCACTTGGACACTTAGATGGGAATAGGCTACATCTTGTGCTCTGTCTTTATCAATGTCAATGGTGTTGATATCAAATAATAAGTCAGGACAGATATCCATCAAGACTGCTTGCAACTGACATGTCCATCTGTATAACCCATACAGTAATGCACGATCAAAACAATACGTTCTCTTTTCAGAATTGTGTCATTATTGTATGTAGATTGAAAAGGATGATGATGATTGTCACTACCACTATTTGTAGTGATATTGGAACTACTTCTACTACTACTACCACTACTAGTAGTATTAGAAGAAGTAGTAGTAGTAGTAAAAACAGCAGTCACAGTGTTAAATTTAACACTGGTCCAGCGTCTATACGAGTCCACACTTTTTAGTGTTAAATTAATAACTTCTTATGGCTGGGGGCAGTATTGAGTAGCTTGGATGAATAAGGTGCCCAGAGTAAACTGCCTGCTACTCAGGTCCAGTTGCTAATATATGCATATTATTAGATTTGTATAGAAAACACTCTGAAGTTTCTAAAGCTGTTTGAATGATGTCTGTGAGTATAACATAACTAATATGGCAGGCAAAAACGTGAGAAAAAAATCCAGACAGGAAGTGGGAAATCTGAGGTTTGTAGTTTTTCAACTATTTGCCTATCGACTATAGAGTGTCTATGGGGTCAAGTTGCACTTCTTAAGGCTTCCACTAGATGTCAACAGTCTTTAGAACCTTGTTTGATGCTTCTACTGTGAAGGAGGGGGGAATGGGAGCTGAATGAGTCAGTGGTCTGGCAGAGTGGCATGAGCTGACCACGCGCGTTCACGTGAGAGTTAGCTTGAGTTCCATTGCATTTCTGAAGACAAAGGAATTCTCCGGTTGGAACACTGTTGAAGATTTATGATGAAAACATCCTAAACATTGATGCTATACTTCGTTTGACATGTTTCTATAGACTGTAACGGAACTTTTTGACATTCCGTCTGCTCGCGCGTCATGAATTTGGATTATTGGGCTAAACGCGCAAACAAAAAGGAAGTCTTTGGACATAAATGATGGACTTTATCGAACAAATCAAACATTTATTGTGGAACTGGGATTCCTGGGAGTGCATTCTGATGAACATCATCAAAGGTAAGTGAATATTTATGATGTTATTTCTGACTTCTGTTGACTCCACAACATGGCAGATATCTGTATGGCTTGATTTGTTTTCTGAGCGCTGTACTCAGATTATTGCATGGTGTGCTTTTTCTGTAAAGCTTTTTTGAAATCTGACACAGCGGTTGCATCAAGCTCTCTAGGGTATGTGGGGTGCTAGCGTCCCATCTGGCCAACATCCAGTGAGGTTGCAGAGCGCCAAATTCAATTACAGAAATGCTCATTATAAAAATTCTGAAAACAAAACATATTTTACATAGGTTTAAAGATTGACTTCTTGTTAAACCAACCACAGTGTCATATTTATAAAATGCTTTTCGGTGAAAGCATACCTAGCCCAGAACATAGCCCAGTTGACAAATTATTACAAACAGTAACCAGCCAAGCAGAAGCGTTACAAAACTCAGAAATAGAGATAAAATTCATCCCTTACATTTGATGATCTTCATATGGTGGCAATCAGAAGACATTCATTTACTCAATAAATGTTCCTTTTGTTCGATGAAGTCTCTTTATATCCAAAAACCTCTGTTTTGTTAGCGCGTTCTTCTTCTTCAGTAATCCACAGGCTCAAACTCAGTCAAAACAATCAGACAAAAAAAATGGTATCCGCAAAGTTCATAGAAATATGTCAAATGATGTTTATATTCAATCCTCAGGTAGTTTTTTTGCCTAAATGATCTATAATATTTAAACCGGACAATAACATTGTCAATATAAAACGTAAACAAGAAATGCAAATGCGCCTGAAAAAACTCGTTCAGACTGGTCAGACTGGTCTTACTCCCTCATTTATAAGAATACAAGCCTGAAACGATTTCTAAAGACTGTTGCCATCTAGTGGAAGGCATAGGAACTGCAAATGGAATCCTAAGTCAATGGATACTGTAATGGCATTGAATTGAAAACTACATAACCAACAAAAAAAATACTTCCTTGAATGGATTTTTTCCCAGGGTTTCGCCTGCTAAATCAGTTCTGTTATATTCAGACACCATTTTAACAGTTTTGTAAACTTTAGAGTGTTTTCTATCCAAATCTACCAGTTACAGTGGGGCAAAAAAGGATTTTGTCAGCCACCAATTGTGCAAGTTCTCCCACATAAAAAAATCACATTGTAGGATTTTTTATGAATTTATTTGCAAATTATGGTGGAAAATAAGTATTTGGTCACCTACAAACAAGCAAGATTTCTGGCTCTCACAGACCTGTAACTTCTTCTTTAAGAGGCTCCTCTGTCCTCCACTCGTTACCTGTATTAATGGCACCTGTTTGAACTTGTTATCAGTATAAAAGACACCTGTCCACAACCTCAAACAGTCACACTCCAAACTCCACTATGGCCAAGACCAAAGAGCTGTCAAAGGACACCAGAAACAAAATTGTAGACCTGCACCAGGCTGGGAAGACTGAATCTGCAATAGGTAAGCAGCTTGGTTTGAAGAAATCAAATGTGGGAGCAATTATTAGGAAATGGAAGACATACAAGACCACTGATAATCTCCCTCGATCTGGGGCTCCATGCAAGATCTCACCCGTGGGGTCAAAATGATCACAAGAACGGTGAGCAAAAATCCCAGAACCACACGGGGGGACATAGTGAATGACCTGCAGAGAGCTGGGACCAAAGTAACAAAGCCTACCATCAGTAACCCACTACGCTGCCAGGGACTCAAATCCTGCAGTGCCAGACGTGTCCCCTTGCTTAAGCCAGTACATGTCCAGGCCCATCTGAAGTTTGCTAGAGAGCATTAGAATGATCCAGAAGAAGATTGGGGGAATGTCATAAGGTCAGATGAAACCAAAATAGAACTTTTTGGTAAAAACTCAACTCGTTGTGTTTGGAGGACAAAGAATGCTGAGTTGCACCCAAAGAACAACATACCTACTATGAAGCATGGGGGTGGAAACATCATGCTTTGGGGCTGTTTTTCTGCAAAGGGACCAGGACGACTGATCCGTGTAAAGGAAAGAATGAATGGGGCCATGTATCGTGAGATTTTGAGTGAAAACCTCCTTCCATCAGCAAGGGCATTGAAGATGAAACGTGGCTGGGTCTTTCAGCATGACAATGATCCCAAACACACCGCCCGGGCAACGAAGGAGTGGCTTCGTAAGAAGCATTTCAAGGTCCTGGAGTGGCCTAGCCAGTCTCCAGATCTCAGCCCAGCAACAGCCCCAAAACATCACTGCTCTACAGGAGATCTGCATGGAGGAATGGGCCAAAATACCATCAACAGTGTGTGAAAACCTTGTGAAGACTTACAGAAAACGTTTGACCTCTGTCATTGCCAACAAAGGGTATATAACAAAGTATTGAGATAAACTTTTGTTATTGACCAAATACTTATTTTCCAGCATAATTTGCTAATAAATTCATAAAAAATCCTACAATGTGATTTTCTGGAATTATTTTTCTCATTTTGTCTGTCATAGTTGAAGTGTACCAATGATGAAAATTACAGGCCTCTCTCATCCTTTTAAGTGGGAGAACTTGCACAATTGGTGGCTGACTAAATACTTTTTTGCCCCACTGTATATGCATATCAGATCTTCTGGGCCCGAGTAGCAGGCCGTTTAATTTGGGCATGCTTTTCATCCAAAATTCAGAATGCTGCCCCCTACCCTAGAGAGGTTAATGAGAAGTGTATCTATAATTCCATGCATAATAGTTGTATCTTTTATCTATGTTTATTATGAGTATTTCTGTTAATTGATGTGGCTCTCTGCAAAATCACTGGATGTTTTGGAACTACTAAACATAACGCGCCAATGTAAACTCAGATTTTTGTATATAAATATGAACTTTATCGAACAAAACAGACATGTATTTTGTAACATGAAGTCCTATGAGTATTCCTGCTTTTTGTGACTCTCTTTGGCTGGAAAAATGTCAGTGTTTTTCTGTGACTAGGTGCAGACCTAACATAATCGTTAAAGCCGTTTTGAAATCGGACACTGTGGTGGGATTAACAAGTTTATCTTTAAAATGGTATAAAATACCTGTATGTTTGAGGAATTTTTATTATGAGATTTCTGTTGTTTTGAATTTGGCGCCCTGCACTTTCACTGGCTGTTGTCATATCGATCCCGTTAGCGGGATTCAAGCCATAAGAAGTTTTAACACACTGCTTAGTGTAAAGAAATATTTGCATATTCCAGAGTTACCACCCATAACTGTATTTGTTAGTGACAGAGACATGGTTGCTGCTTTCATCCATTTGCTGTCCTGTGCCCTTCACCAAGTAAAAGCCTAAGTGAATATTGTATCATTAAAATGTTAATATTTGATATTATTTTGAGGGCCTAGGTTAACCCTAATACGGTGGCCTGAAACTCATGGTTTATAGGAAACATCAGACGTGTACATCACATTATGCCAGCTTGCAAAGTGATGTGTAATTCCTATTGGAATTCAGCAAGAGTGGGGATATTCAACATTTGGAATTTTTATTCACCAACAACCTGCATTCAGAATGACTGTCAGGTTTGGGAAGACTAGGATATGAGACTACCTAAAGCATCTAAACTGGAGCAACCATTTCAGCAACGGTGTAGTAAGTCCATGTAACAGATTTGATTAGTTTAGAAAAATGTATGTTATTTCTATTTAATTAATCAATCAATGTACATACAAAAACATAGATATTGAAACAAACAATTCTAAAAATCTACCTGCAATAGAGCATGCTGGGAAACATGATAGTGATGGGTGTGGTTTTGGTTTAACACTGGTTATTATTAACACCAATACTCGGGTTATCTTACACCAATGAGTGTTAATTTAACACTTACAGAGTTCGATTAACACCTGAAACAACACTATAAATGTTACACTGAAAAATCAACACTAGGTAACACTGGCCAATGTGCTGTGTAGTGATGGTAGTAGTTGCAGCACCAACAAGAGTAGCACTTCACAATGGCAGTGACATTGGCACTTCTGCACTCTTCATCCCCCCCAAAAAGGTTTTCCTTTTTCTTATTTTTTTTTCTAAAGGTACCAGACAACAATCTTCTCCCTCCCAAGTGAGTGGTGGTGGACAGGATCAGACTTTATATAGCTTGTAATTGTTTCTCCCTGCCCATGTGTCTCTCTTCATCCATCTCTTTTCTCTTTTTGGGCAGGTTTCAGCAGCACAAGGTCATTGCTCTTAGGCAGCTACAAAGCTGCTTTATTGTTCAAGCAGGTCAGCAGGGCTGACGCATATCACAGCTATTATTCTGCTGGAACAAATGGCTGCCCACTGCTTTGATCTATAGGCTTCCTTTTGAGACGCTTCTATAATAGCCTTGACAGATTTGTTTTTGTTTTCTTGTGATGATCCATCTTTTTTTCCTTCCCCTTAAAATGGTATATGATTTGATAGCATGATTTATAATTGCAGGGTTTGATAAAGAGTGGGTGTTCAGAAAGTGATGATGTGAATGGTCTCTGGTTTGTCTTCTGCGTTGTTTGTTTTTGTGCCTTTTGTAGGAAACTTTTTTATTCCTAGCAAAGGTTGTTTCTTTTATTTTCTTGAAATGTCTTCTTGGACATATCCTGGCTGTTTTCTAGTCATTTGCAGTTGATTGCTGATAGTGAGTGTTTGGGTGTGCGTGTGTGTGCGCCTGTGTGCGTACATATGCAAGCATGTGTACATACGTGCATGTGTACGTGCTTTGGAAATTTTAAGGACTTGCAAACATCATCAAATCTTACATTCATGGGGAGAAACATTTAAATCATTAAAGGCATATCTTACCCTTTGGCTAGGATTTGAGATGCATTCCAGTAGTCACCAAAGGGAACATTAGCTGCTTACTGATTAACAAGTTTCATGCAGTGTTTTGGAATCATTCTAGTTAAAAAAATCCAACTAGGACCATTTGTGCTTCCCCTCTCAAACTCTATTTTACGTACGAGTTTATCATCCGTAACGGCGTGTGGAATGGCAGAGTGTGGCGGGCTGTGCATGGCATACACACTCGACAGAGCAAAAATCTTTTGAATCCTCTGACCCCCGTGCCAAGGTTGATGCCCACTTAGGAGGCAAGCCGGACAGTTTGTTTAGCTCCCTGCAGCTAGCTTTGAGCTCATTACGAAAAGACCTAAAACATACCTACTCTCATGCATTATTCATGACGGTGGGTGGTCTCGTGCCGTACTGTGAGTGTGTTCTGTTTAATTACCAGGAACGAGTCACTCTAAGACATGGCCACAAAGACAGGTGGGCTTAGTGGCTAGAGCTGCTCTAAATGCAGACCTGTTTTTAAATACACTTGGACAGACAGCTGATGGAAATGAGATATGGAGCCAACTATGGTGCAACACCTAACTGTGCATGGTCCTTGATAAATGAGTGAGCCATGTAGCCCTTTCCTGCAGTCAAATTACATGTACCTAGTGGCCTCATGGATGGAATGTTATTTATATTTTTCATAATTTAATAATTAATCAACTTATTGTTATGTTTCTAAAAGCTGCTGAAAATCCAGTGTTTCTATGTCAAATGGTTTTGTTATATTTCAGTCTTCTGTTATACTTTTTTACTCTATATCTGACATGGTACAGGTGTCTTCTTTTTTGAAAAATCATAACCATCTATGTGAGGTGTATACTTTTGTTTCAAAGTAGATTTGTTTAAGACTACCAAGAAACACTTAGCCCCCTGCAGTAAAAGTTTCAAAGAAAGGGAATGATACATTTGCATTTCAGGGGTACTATCACTAGATAATTGCCCAACTCCAACTCCAATACCCAGTGTACTCATTTGTTAATGAGTATTCAAATACATTCAAATACACTCAGCTGTTTGTCTGTTAACCTGTTGAACCCACCTACTCTATGCCTGTGTATGATGTATATAATATAAATCAGGGCTGTTCAAATCTGGTCCTGGAGGGCCGAAACACTTCTTGTTACTGTTTCTACCTGGTAGTTAATTGCACTCCCCTGGTGTCCCTGTTGAAAATGAGATTTTGAAAAACAGAAGTGTTTCGGCCCTCCAGGACTGACATTGAACAGCATTGATATATACAGTGCCTTCGGAAAGTATTCAGACCCCTTGACTTTTTCCACATTTTGTTACATTACAGCCGTACTCTAAAATTAATTAAATAAAGAACAATTCTCATCAATCTACACACAATACCCCATAACAAAACAGAAATACCTTATTTAAATAAGTGTTCAGACCCTTCGCTATGAGACTCGAAAATTGAGCTCAGGTTCATCCTGTTTCCATTAATCATCCTTGAGATGATTCTACAACTTGATTAAATTTAATTGATTGGACATGATTTGGAAAGGCACACACCTGTCTATGTAAGGTCCCACAGTTGAGAGTGCATGTTAGAGTAAAAACAAAGCAATTAGGTCGAAGGAATTGTCCGTAGAGCTCCGAGACAGGATTGTGTCGAGACACAGATCTGGGGAAGGGTACCAAAACATTTCTGCAGCATTTAAGTCCCCAAGAACACAGTGGACTCCATAATTCTTAATTGGAAGAAGTTTCGAACCACCAACTCTTCCTAGAGCTGGCCGCCCGGCCAAACTGAGCAATCGGGGGAGATGGGCCATGGTCAGAGAGGTGGCCAATAACCTGATGGTCACTCTGACAGAGCTCTAGAGTTCCTCTGTGGAGATGGGAGAAAGTTCCAGAAGGACAACCATCTCTGCAGCCCTCCACCCATAAGGCTGTTTCTGGTAGATTGGCCAAACCGAAGCCACTCCTCAGTAAAAGGTACATGACAGTCCGCTTGGAGTTTGCCAAAAGGCACCTTAAGACTCTCAGAACATGAGAGACAAGATTCTCTGGTATGATAAACTAAGATTTAACTTTTTGGCCTGAATGCCAAGCGTCACATCTGGAGGAAACCTGGCACCATGCCTACGGTGAAGTATGGTGGTGGAAGCATCATGCTGTGGGGATGTTTTTCAGCCGCAGGGAAGAAGAGACTTGTCACGATCGAGGCCAAAATAAGTACAGAGAGATCCTTGATGAAAACCTGCAACAGAGCACTCAGGTCCTCAGACTGTTGCGAAGATTCACCTTCCAACAGGGCAATGACCTTAAGCACACAGCCAAGACGACACAGGAGTGGCTTCGGGGCAAGTCTCTAAATGTCCTTAAGTGGCTCAGCAAGAGTCCGGACTTGATCCTGATCTAACATCTCTGGAGAGACCTGAAAATGTAGCATCGCTCCCCATCCAACCTGACAGAGCTTGAGAGGATCTGAAGAGAACAATGAGAAAAACTACCCAAATACAGGTGTGCCAAGCTTGTAGCGTCATAGCCTAGAAGACTCAATGCTGTAATCGCTGCCAAAGGTGCTTCAACAAAGTACTGAGTAGAGGGTCTGAATACTTATGTAAATGTGATATTAAAGGTTTTTGTAAATACATTTACAAAAATGAATAAAAACCTGATTTTGCTTTGTCATTATGGGTTATTGTGTGTAGATTTAAGAGGACAAACATCTATTGAATCAATTTTAGAATAAGGCTGTAACGTAACAAAATGTCAAGAAAGTGTTCTGAATACCTTCCAATGGCACTGTACATTCCTTTGTTTTACTTTTATGAAAACTGAATAACACACTGGCTATTCCAGACAGCCATCTGAGCATTCATGTTTTTATTAGACACACAAATATAATTCACAAGTAGGGCATCGTAGAGTATAATCCTATCATGTAGAGACACCTGCCTTCCCTAATGCACATCCACATGCATAATGGACATAGGAAATGTCAGCAGACAGGCCTTTGGGACCGCTATGCCATTTGTTTAGCTCTTACTAGCAATACGTCCCTGTGTCATTGATGTTTGAATAGCAGTAAATGAAAAGAGGAAGTGTAGCGCTTGCGTGTCAATCAGGGCTTCTTCAACACCTAAACACTATAGAGTACTGTAGGTTCAACAACAATGCACCATAATATGTTACACCTCTCTGTAATTACAATGTACTGCAACATTTAACCCCTAACATCATTCCTTATCATCACATATTTTCTATGTCCAGTCTTGTTGGGCTTTAGGCTGCTTTAGAATTAGCTCTGACTGTGACTTTGTCCCAAATGACACACTATTACTGATAGTTGAAGTCAGACATTTACATACACCTTAGCCAAATACATTTAAACTCAGTTTTTCACAATTCCTGACATTTAATCCTAGTAAAAAATCCCTATCTAAGGTCAGTTAGGATCACCACTTTATTTTAAGAATGTGAAATGTCAGAATAATAGTAGAGAGAATATTTCAGCTTTTTTTCACATTCCCAGTGGGTCAGAAGTTTACATACACTCAATTAGTATTTGGTAGCATTGCCTTTAAATTGTTTAACTTGGGTCAAATGTTTCGGGTAGCCTTCCACAAGCTTTCCACAATAAGTTGGGTGAATTTTGTCCATTCCTCGTGACAGAGCTCGCGTAACTGAGTCAGGTTTGTAGGACTCCTTGCTCACACACACTTTTTCAGTTCAGCCCACCAATTTTCTATAGGATTAAGGTCAGGGCTTTGTGATGGCCACTCCAATACCTTGACTTTGTTGTCCTAAAGCAATTTTGGAAGTATGCTTGGGGTCATTGTCCATTTGGAAGACCCATTTGTGAGCAAGCTTTAACTTCGTGACTGATGTCTTGAGATGTTCCTTCATGATGCCATCTATTTGGTGAAGTGCACCAGTCCCTCCTGCAGCAAAGCACCCCCACAACATTATGCTGCCACCTCCATGCTTCATGGTTGGGATGGTGTTCTTCGGCTTGCAAGCCCTTTGTCCTCCAAATATAACGATGGTCATTATGACCATTTGTTCTATTTTTGTTTCATCAAACCAGAGGACATTTCTCAAAAAAGTACAATCTTTGTCCCCATGTGCAGTTGCAAACCATAGTCTGGCTTTTTCATGGCGGTTTTGGAGCAGTGGCTTCTTCCTTGCTGAGCGGCCTTTCATGTTATGTCGATATAGTACTAATTTTACTGTGGATATAGATACTTTTCTGTTTCCTTCAGCATCTTCACAAGGTCCTTTGCTGTTGTTCTGGGATTGATTTGCACTTTCGCACCAAAGAACATTCATCTCTAGGAGACAGAACGTGTCTCCTTCCTGAGCGGTATGAGGCTGCATGGTGTTTATATTTGCATACTATTGTTTGTACAGATGAACGTGGTACCTTCAAGCATTGGGATGTTGCTCCCAAGGATGAACCAGTCTTGTGGAGGCCCATGATGTCAAGTAAAGAGGCACTGAGTTTGAAGGAACGCCTCGAAATTAGCCCTTCTTAAGCCATGACATAATTTTCTGGAATTTTCCAAGCTGTTTAAAGGCACAGTCAACTTAATCTATGTAAACTTCTGACCCACTGGAATTGTGATACAGTGAATTATTAGTGAAATAATCTGTCTGTAAAAATTTGTTAGAAAAATTACTTATGTCATGCACAAAGTAGATGTCGTAACCGACTTGCCAAAACTATAGTTTGTTAGCAAGAAATTTGCGGAGTGGTTGAAAAATGAGTTTTAATGACTCCAACCTACGTGTATGTAAACTTCCGACTTCAACTGTATATAGTGCACTTTAATGTAGCGCAGTATATAGGGAATTGGGTGCCATTTCGGATACTTCCCGTTACTTTGTCTGAACAGTAGATTCCTCAAGTGATATCTCACTTTCATTTCCGAGAGAAACTTAGAACTCTCTAAGAACAGACTAACTCAGACAGTGAAGATTTTTTGCATCAAAAGGTTTGTGAGGTAGTTGTTGCTTTTCCACCACTGACTGAATGTGTTTTCTCAGGGTGACTCCTAGAGCTTTGTAAGTTTCCAGTCACTTGTTTTCCATTCCTGCAATCCCCTTTCCTGCTAGCCAAATCACTGAGCTATGACTGCAGGGGTAGTTGGGAGTCCTTATCTGCTATCATTAAAGATGCATTTATTCCAGTGTCTTAGGTGTTTGTGTGTGTGTGTGTTTGTTTGTGAAAGAGAGAGAGAGAGTGGTGGGGGAATAAGTGTTTATGTGTATGTGTGGGTGATTTAGGAGGGTAGGGGGGGTAAGGCTTTGTGTGTTTCTCTGTATCTGTCTGTGATGTGTGTTTGTTCTCCAAGGTTAAAACACCCCTCCCACATATCCAAGATCTAAATAGAGACAGAGAGCGGGTAAATTGAGATCAGAAGTCAAGTGCTCGCAACCATGCTAAATTATCTGTGGAAATCAACACTGTCCTAATTAATTACACAAAAGGCTGTTAGTCATTTACACACATCTTTCCTCCTTAACGCCCCCCCAACCAACCAGCACTCCTCAAGACGCTCCCACATACACAGACACACACACACCTTGGGTGCTGTGATGAAGAAGGCCGGAGATTAAAGGATGATCTGTCTTTGGCGCTGACGTTTGGTGCCGAACCACTGCAGATAATGTAGTCTGTGACTCACCTCACCTTGAGTCCCCCTCACCTGTCATTATGTGTGTTCTCCTCCACTAAGAGGAGTCCTGCTGTTGTTGTTATCATCCTGACAATCACTTCAATCATTTATGGCAATGAAACAGAGAGGTGTGCCATGCTTTTTATGTTTTATAGCCCATTACAGTCTAAGCCCTGTCTAAGCCAGGGGGGAGGGGGGTGTCTACTAAGCTTTATGGAATTGTTTTAAGAAGGTCATACCAAAGATCATTTAGCTATTTGATTTAGAATTTTAAGACCCATTGAAGTATTTAAAAAATAATAATAAAAAAATATTTTATTAAACATTTCATTTGGCCTTACTGCTATTTGCCCATACAAATCAAATCAAATCAAATCGAATTTTATTTGTCACATACACATGGTTAGCAGATGTTAATGTGAGTGTAGCGAAATGCTTGTGCATCGCGAAAAACATATTCTTGGTCGTACTGATGGTGAGTTGACGCTGATCTTATATTCAATAGTTCTTCTCGACTGTATGTAATGAAACCTAAGATGACCTGGGGTACTAATGTAAGAAATAACACGTAAAAAAAAAAAAAAAACTGCATAGTTTCCTAGGAACGCGAAGCGAGGCGGCCATCTCTGTCGGCGCCGGAAGTGTATTCAAACACATTGAATAACATATTCACTACGTAGAATAATATATAGTCCCCCCTAAAAAATCCAAAGGAAGTGTGTTCTGAAGTGTATGTCCTATATCTTATAGATATAATAAAAATCATATATTTAACCCCTTATTTTTGGCACTAAACAGTCTCCATATATAATTCCATAAATGTTATCAACTGGTACAGGGGGACCTTCAGATGAGTCTTGTGAGGCCTGTGGGCATCCTAGAGCAAAACAACAGAGGGGTCATGGTGTGTAGACCAAACTGGTCAGACGCTACAGACATAAGTTGGCAGATCCTCTGTACTGACTTCAGACGAGTCCCAAGACGCTTGTGAGCAAAACGGAGAACACCATCTCGTCAGTGAAAGTCTCATTTTACCATAGAGGGGTCAACCATTCAGGTGCTACAGATGATTTTGTGAGAAGAGGTGCGACATCGGCGGATGTGGTGAATGTTGAAGCATCCAATGCAAATAAAATAACATGTCTCTAGCTTAAACTGACAGATTTGAATGGGAATTGTTTTAATAAGCATGGACATCAACTCTAGAGGGTTAAGAGCTGGTCTAGTACTTGAGGGTTTGGATGCTAATCAAATCAAATCAAATGCTGTTCTACAAATAAGGATTTCTTATAAGCATCCGGGTTAGAGTCCCACTCCTTGAAAGAGCTTGCTCTACCCTTTAGCTCAGTGCGGATGTGGCCTCTAATTGGAGTATGTACGGACGTTCACTGTGGAACTACGTCATCAACACACTTATTGATGAAGCCAGGGACTGATGTGGTGTACTCCTCAATGCCATCGGAAGAATCCCAGAACATATTCCAGTCTGTGCTAGCAAAACAGTCCTGTAGCTCAGCATCTGCGTCATCTGACCACTTCTGTATTCAGTGAGTCACTGGTACTTCCTGCTTTAGTTTTTGCTTGTAAGCAAGAATCATGAGGATAGAGTTATGATCAGATTTGCCAATTGGAGGGCGAAGGAGAGCTTTGGACTGTGTGAGGAGTAAAGGTGGTCAAGAGTTTTTTCCCTCTGATTACACATGTAACATGCTGGTAAAAATGAGGTAAAACGATTTAAGTTTCCCTGCATTAAAGTCCCTGGCCACTTGAAGCAGCACCTCTGGATGAGCATTTTCTTGTTTGCTTATGGCGGTATACAGCTCATTGAGTGCGGTCTTAGTGCCAGCATCGGTTTGTGGTGTTAAATATACAGCTACAAAAAATAAAGATGAAAATTATCTTGGTATATAGTGTGGTCTACAGCTTATAATGAGATACTCTACCCCAGGTGAGAAAAACCTCGAGACTTCATTAATGTTACATTTTATGCACCAGCTGTTATTGACAAATAGACACAGACCGCCAACCCTAGTCTTACCAGAGGCAGCTGTTCTATCTTGCCAATGCACAGAAAACCTAGCCAGTTGTATGTTATCCATGTCATAGTTCAGCCACGACCCAGTGAAACATAAGATATTACAGTTTTTAATGTCCCATTGGTAGGATAGTCTTGATCCGAGCTCATCAAGATTATTATCCAAAGATTGCACGTTGGCTAATAGGACTGATGGTAGAGGCGCATTTTTGCACTCGCCGTCGGATTCTAACTAGGAATCCCAACCTACGACCTACACTAAGTTGACTGTGCCTTTAAACAGCTTGGAAAATTCCTGGAAATTATGTAATGGCTATAGAAGCTTCTGATAGGCCAATTGACATAATTTGAGTCAATTGGAGGTGTACCTGTGGATGTATTTCAAAGACTTCCTTCAAACTCAGTACCTCTTTGCTTGACATTGTGGGAAATTCAAAAGAAATCAGCCAAGACCTCAGAAGAAAATGGTTGACCTCCACAAGTCTGGTTCATTCTTGGGAGCAATTTCCAAATGGCCTGAAGGTACCACGTTTATCTGTACAAACAATAGTACGCAAGTATAAACACCATGGGACCACGCAGCCATCATACCGCTCAGGAAGGAGACACGTTCGGTCTCCTAGAGATGAACGTACTTTGGTGCGAAAGTGCAAATCAATCCCAGAACAACAGCAAAGGACCTTGTGAAGATGCTGGAGGAAACAGGTACAAAAGTATCTATATCCACAGTAAAACGAGTCCTATATCGACATAACCTGAAAGGCCGTTCAGCAAGGAAGAAGCCACTGCGCCAAAACCACCTTGAAAAAAACAGACTATGGTTTGCAACTGCACATGGGGACAAAGATCGTACTTTCTTCTGGTCTGATGAAAGAAAAATAGAACTGTTTGGCCATAATGACCATTGTTGTGTTTGGAGGAAAAAGGGTGAGGCTTCCAAGCTGAAGAACTCCATCCCAACCGTGAAGCACGGGGTGGCAGCATCATGTTGTGGGGTGCTTTGCTGCAGGAGGGACTGGTGCACTTCACAAAATAGATGACATTATGAGGCAGGAAAATTATGTGGATATATTGAAGCAACATCTCAAGACATCAGTCAGGCAGGTAAGCTTGGTCGCAAATGGATCTTCCAAATGGACAATGACCCCAAGCACACATCCAAAGTTGTGGCAAAATGGCTAAGGACAACAAAGTCAAGGTATTGGAGTGGCCATCACACAGCTCTGACCTCAATAATATAGGAATGGACAAAATTCACCCAACTTTTTGTGGGAAGCTTGTGGGCAAAGCTTAAAGGCAATGCTTAAAGGCAATGCTACCAAATACTAATTGAGTGTATGTAAACTTCTGACCCACTGGGAATGTGATGAAAGAAATAAAAGCTGAAATAAATCATTCTCTCTACTATTATTCTGACATTTCACATTCTTAAAATAAAGTGGTAATCATAACTGATCTAAGAGGAAATTCTTAGTAGGATTAAATGTCAGGAATTGTGAAATACTGAGTTTAAATGTATTTGGCTAAGGTGTATGTAAACTTCCAACTTCAACTGTATCTGTCTCCTCTTCATACAAATGAAGGGGATTTGGGCCTTGTCCGGTGTACTGGATAAATATGAAATGTTCAGTGATGATTTATTCAAATGAGATAGGGCTGCATATAAAGTGTATGTTGGACACCCATGCACTGCATTTCATTGCTGTTGGTAGTCCGTTTTCTCTCGAAAGATGGAGTTAGTCGGGTTCTTAAGGAAAGACATCCATTATTTCCCAGCAGAGGCGGATTACTCCTCGACTGCCTGTGTTTGACATTTACCGTATGCATTTCATTATTGGAATTGACCTGAAAATTAACGGTTGCCGGCGTCCCCGGTGAGCCCTGCACAATGTGAGCATCGACCCCTCCCTGTGTCTCCCCGTGACCTTTCGGCTTTGCATTATTTAACACACACAAATCCCGCTCACACACACACCCCGAGATCTCTGAGAAATGGCATTGACAGAGACGTATGACTGGCGGTGGATAACGTGCATAATTGAGGGGCTAGGAAACTGGTTATTTCATTAGCAGGGCCGTGGTGGTAACCTCTCTCTCTCTCACCTCTATTGTTGAGGGATAAGAGACCTCTGTTGGAACCCGACCGTTAATTATTACCCTAGCGTTCAAGATATCATCATCGCTATTCAAGCTGAAACAATCCTTGGTGGATTCACCTTGATTACTTACAAAAAGTGATGAAAGGAATATCCCTTCAATCACCATCCTCCATATCCTCCCATGTTAGGATTCTATTTGATAAAAGTGAGGGAATGAATATATAAATTAAGCTGCGTGCGTGTGGGGTAAAGGGTATTCTAGGTCAAGGTTGCCCACTTTGACAGAGAGAGGAACTCAAGAAGGCCCCTTCTCTCTGGTCTTCAGTGTGTATACAGGCTGACTATGGTAGACTATAAAACACTGCCTTGATTAAATCCTTTGCACACTCACTGCCTTGATGAAGTCCACTGTGTCATAAAAGTATGTTATTTGATATGGCCGATTATGAATGTTAATGGCACCTTAGGAGAGGGATTACTTCCTCTGCCACTACCATTCCCAGGTTATAAAGACACTCAAATAAAGTGTTGTGCTCACAACCTGTCCCTCAGAAGCTGAAGGACATTATTCATGGACAAATAGAGGAATGCCGGCCTTATGTCTTTTACACATTTAGACACAAATACATTTCAATAAGGGATACTGAATTTCCATTACAGTTCATTGCATAATTAAAATGAAAGTGTAGATGCTATGGAACGCTCACACAGGCTTAAAGTTAAAAGTTAGACAGTCCTGCAGAAATCCCTGATACCCCTAAAACCCTCTATATATGCTTACTAAATGTTCCATTTGAATCTCTGATGATGATCATGAACCTCTGATTCTTCAGGCTTTGAAATAATAAAAATAATTGTGCCGGTCTCTCCAAGACATATTGTGATGATCGAACACATGAACACGAAAGAACAAAAGACGTAGAACGAATATCACTGGTTGAGAAGTCGTTATCGATATTTGGTTTCGTATTCATCGCCCCGACAAAGAACACAGCATCCACAGCTTCCTCTCATCGGCAGCCACTTTGATGGTTATCTGAAAAGTGTCACTGGGGACAAAAAAAGCCATTTAATAATTAACAAGAGTTTACAAGAACACCAAAGAAAATAAATGACGGCGTAGTGAAATGGGACAATAAGTCGACATTAACAATCAGGTCTGCCAGTGACTAACGAGCTAGCCCCACAATGTTTTAATTAGCAGCCCACTGGACAGCAGAGTGATTAATGAAGCTCAATTTTATTTCAGCTTTGCTCTGAATTAATAACTAATTGACATTTAATGAAAATTACTTAGCACCATTGGAATTAAAGCTGTACCCCCCTTGTGCAGATACAAATACAAATCTGCATGGCCACCCACAATTGTTAACTGAAACATAAACAGATATCAAATGTAATCAAATTCTGGCTTACGAAATACTTTTCATCTCCTTGTCATGAAATGTATCATTCATTTTTATCTTATTAAGTGGCGGATTCAATCAAAGCTGCCTTCCAATATTTAAAAAGTAAATATCCATGAATACACTTCTCTTATTCAGAGAACTGAAAGCATCTAATCGACGTCCACTTAGTAACTTAACAGTTCTCATAACCACTTAGTCATTTTCTATGACAGAAAGCAGAAAAACTGTGTTTGCATGCTCCTTCGTAAATATAGCAAGGCAGGTTTAAATTGAATTGAGCCCTTCTACAGTCAATTTCATGATCACTCAGGATGCTTTTTGGCTAGTAAGGCTCTTGGAGAACAGGACAGGATAGTGGGTTTGCATTTCAACGTTCTGAGGGTGAACTTGGATGGGACTATTTTGTGTTTGATCTGAGCCGCAGCACTCTCCCCAGCCACCCTGTGGAGATCAAACACTTGATTTGTCTTGGCGAAGTTTGTGAGCCTGTGCCCACCGGCTGAGTCTTTTACCCTGAAGCGTGTTGGCCACCTGTTGCCCCCGTAGCCATGGTGCCACACGTCTCAAAAAGATGATAGCCTGAGGTCCTGTCAGCCTGGTTTGCACACCCCTCATCTCCACGCTTCAGTTCTCGGGCCCGTTAGGAACGGATGCCAGATACTTGTGAACATAGCACCAAAGAGATTGAAAAAACTGTCATGACTTATTTGGACTCCAAATCATATTCTACAGGCAACAGAGACCAGCTCCGAAAGACATGTTAAAGGTTGATGAAACCTATCTTGACTTTCTCACAGCCTGATGGTGGAGCTACCGTCGGAGGCAGGGGTCTCATGTGAATGCACAGAGGGGGACTGTGGTAGTAAGAGACAGGGGGATGTGTCAGTGGCCCCTTCCAGTTTAGAGGGAGATTGAATCAGGGGGGCAAGGGTTGTAATACCATGGCCAAGTTATAATGAACCACCTCAGGCTTGCCTGAATGAGCACTGAAGCGTGGATACTACGGCCAAGCCAAATATTCCCCATTGCTGTCCCCTGCCTCTGACCCAGGGAGATGTAGCCGCTGGAAAGATTGGTAGAGGAAAAAAGAGAGAGATGGAATTGAAAATAGGCACAACTGGGGGATTGGGTTGTCAGGGAAAAGAGAGGAGGAGAAGTTAATGAGAGGGGAAGTGGGAAGTGGGGGATATAGTGGAAGAGCTGGCTCCTGATCTGTGCCATTTAACGGCACATCTTCGCAGTGGTGTCAGTTCAGCTAAATCTAGGGTATGGCAAAGTGGGGGGTGTGTGGAATAGGGGGGTATTCCCTCCCTACCTCCAAGGAATTTTTGGGATATTGAAGCTCATTTATTGCATTTCTACACAACTTACAAACTCTAAAATGCTATGTGGAGAACATCAAAAACGAAAAAAAGGACCCCATCCATTAATTATCAACGCAATATTAGGTTTAAACGTCTGTGGATCGGCACAAACAATCTGAAACACTTTTCAACCTCATCATAAATGGACAAATTTACTTGTGGAACGGAGCATACAGTGCAACATGAAGTAGATGCATAATACACGCTATCAAGTCACAACAATGCCGACTTCAAATGCCGATATCCATAGGCGGGGCGTCAGTTTCAAGTGTATTTATTCACCTTCAAATTGAACCTTTATAATAAAGGATTGCATGCATCTAGCATCGCACTTGCAGACTAATGTAAGATAAGCTACTATTCCTAATGTGATGAGTATATTGTATAGTCATCATTTAGGCTTAAAATATAACTCAAACACTGTTAGGAAAACAGACAAGTACAGAACAATATATACCTGAGCATATAGTATCCCAAAAGGCTAATCTGAAGATGATGCTGGCTAAAGCTAAAACTGGCGAGTGTAGAGAGTATAGAGATATTGTTATCTCGGCACCAACGATGTTAGGATGAAAAAGTCAGAGATCATCACATAGCTTCTGCGTGTAAATCAGCTAGAAAGTTGTGTCAGCATCGAGTAATTGTCTCTGGCCCCCTCCCAGTTAGGGGGAGTGATGAGCTCTACAGCAGTCTCACAACTCAATCGCTGGTTGAAAACTGTTTTCTGCCCCTCCCAAAAGATAGAATTTGTAGATAATTGGCCCTCTTTCTGGGACTCATCCACAAACAGGACCAAGCCTGACCTGCTGAGGAGTGATGGACTCCATCCTAGCTGGAGGGGTGCTCTCATCTTATCTACCAACATAGACAGGGCTCTAACTCCTCTAGCTCCACAATGAAATAGGGTGCAGGCCAAGCAGCAGGCTGTTAGCCAGCCTGCCAGCATAGTGGAGTCTGCCACTAGCACAGTCAGTGTAGTCAGCTCAGCTATCACCATTGAGACCGTGTCTGTGCCTCGACCTAGGTTGGGCAAAATTAAACATGGCGGTGTTCGCCTTAGCAATCTCACTAGGATAAAGACCTCCTCCATTCCTGTCATTATTGAAAGAGATCATGATACCTCACATCTCAAAATAGGGCTACTTAATGTTAGATCCCTTACTTCAAAGGCAATTATAGTCAATTAACTTATCACTGATCATAATCTAGATGTGATTTGCCTGACTGAAACATGGCTTAAGCCTGATGAATTTACTGTGTTAAATGAGGCCTCACCTCCTGGCTATACTAGTGACCATATCCCCCGTGCATCCCGCAAAGGCGGAGGTGTTGCTAACATCTACGATAGAAAATTTCAATTTACAAAAAAGAAATTTGAGCTTCTAGTCATGAAATCTATGCAGCCTACTCAATCACTTTTTATAGCTACTGTTTACAGGCCTCCTGGGCCATATACAGCATTCCTCATTGAGTTCCCTGAATTCCTATCAGACCTTGTAGTCATAGCAGATAATATTCTAATCTTTGGTGACTTTAATATTCACATGGAAAAGTCCACAGACCCACTCCAAAAGGCTTTCGGAGCCATCATCGACTCAGTGGGTTTTGTCCAACATGTCTCTGGACCCACTCACTATCACAGTCATACTCTGGACCTAGTTTTGTCCCATGGAATAAATGTTGTGGATCTTAATGTTTTTCCTCATAATCCTGGACTATCGGACCACCATTTTATTACGTTTGCAATTGCAACAAATAATCTGCTCAGACCCCAACCAAGGAACATCAAAAGTCATGCTATAAATTCGCAGACAACACAAAGATTCCTTGATGTCCTTCCAGATTCCCTCTGTCTACCCAAGGACGCCAGAGGACAAAAATCAGTTAACCACCGAACTGAGGAACTCAATTTAACCTCTTGAAACTATGGGGGCGCTATTTCATTATTGGATAAAGAAAACGTGCCCGTTTTAAGCGCAATATTTTGTCACAAAAAGATGCTCGACTATGCACATAATTGACAGCTTTGGAAAGAAAACACTCTGATGTTTCCAAATCTGCAAAGATATTGTCTGTGAGTGCCCCAGAACTGATGCTACAGGCGAAACCAAGATGAAACTTCAAACAGGAAGTGAGCAACATTTTTGAGGCGCTGTTTTCCATTGTCTCCTTATATGGCTGTGAATGTGCCAGGAACAAGCCTACACTTTCTGCCGTTTCCCCAAGGTGTCTGCAGCATTGTGACGTATTTGTAGGCACATCATTGGAAGATAGGCCATAAGAGACTACATTTACCAGGTGTCTGCCCGGTGTCCTTTGTCAAAATTGGTGCATAATCTTCAGCTGCAAGCATTCTTCCATGGGATTCAGAGGAGAAAGCAGACTTCCACGAACGATATATCATCGAAAAGATATGTGAAAAACACCTTGAGGATTGATTCTAAACAACGTTTGCCATGTTTCAGTCGATATTATGGAGTTAATTTTGAAAAAAGTTTGGCGTTTTGATGACTGAATTTTCAGGTTTTTTTGGTAGCCAAACGTGATGTACAAAACGGAGCGATTTCTCATACACAAAGATTCTTTTTGGAAAAACTGAACATTTGCTATCTAACTGAGAGTCTCCTCATTGAAAACATCCGAAGTTCTTCAAAGGTAAATGATTTTATTTGAATGCTTTTCTTGTTTTTGTGAAAATGTTACCCGCTAAATGCTATGCTAAATGCTACGCTAGCTATCAATACTGTTACACAAATGCTTGTTTTGCTATGGTTGAAAAGCATATTTTGAAAATCTGAGATGACAGTGTTGTTAACAAAAGGCTAAGCTTGAGAGCTAGCATATTTATTTCATTTCATTTGCGATTTTCATGAATAGTTAACGTTGCGTTAATGTTGCGTTATGGTAATGAGCTTGAGGCTGTATTCACGATCCCGGATCCGGGATGGCTAGTATCACGAGCCTTGCGCAATACCCTAGATGCTGTTGCACCCCTAAAAACTAAAAACATTTCTCATAAGAAACTAGCTCCCTGGTACACAGAAAATACCCGCGCTCTGAAGCAAGCTTCCATAAAATTGGAATGGAAATGGCGCCACACCAAACTGGAAGTCTTCCGACTAGCTTGGAAAGACAGTACCGTGCAGTATCGAAGAGCCCTTACTGCTGCTCGATCATCCTATTTTTCAAACTTAATTGAGGAAAATAAGAACAATCCGAAATTCCTTTTTGATACTGTCGCAAAGCTAACTAAAAAGCAGCATTCCCCAATAGAGGATGACTTTCACTTTAGCAGTGATAAATTCATGAACTTCTTTGAGGAAAAGATCATGATTATTAGAAAGAAAATTACGTACTCCTCTTTAAATCTGCGTATTCCTTCAAAGCTCAGTTGTCCTGAGTCTGCACAACTCTGCCAGGACCTAGGATCAAGGGAGACGCTCAAGTGTTTTAGTATTATATCTCTTGACACAATGATGAAAATAATCATGACCTCTAAACCTTCAAGCTGCATACTGGACCCTATTCCAACTAAACTACTGAAAGAGCTGCTTCCTGTGCTTGGCCCTCCTATGTTGAACATAATAAACGGCTCTCTATCCACCGGATGTGTACCAAACTCACTAAAAGTGGCAGTAATAAAGCCTCTCTTGAAAAAGCCAAACCTTGACCCAGAAAATATAAAAAGATATCGGCCTATATCGAATCTTCCATTCCTCTCAAACATTTTAGAAAAGGCTGTTGCGCAGCAACTCACTGCCTTCCTGAAGACAAACAATGTATATGAAATGCTTCAGTCTGATTTTAGACCCCATCATAGCACTGAGACTGCACTTGTGAAGGTGGTAAATTACCTTTTAATGGCATCAGACCGAGGCTCTGCATCTGTCCTCGTGCTCCTAGACCTTAGTGCTGCTTTTGATACCATCGATCACCACATTCTTTTGGAGAGATTGGAAACCCAAATTGGTCTACACGGACAAGTTCTGGCCTGGTTTAGATCTTATCTGTCGGAAAGATATCAGTTTGTCTCTGTGAATGGTTTGTCCTCTGACAAATCAACTGTAAATGTCGGTGTTCCTCAAGGTTCCGTTTTAGGACCACTATTGTTTTCACTCTATATTTTACCTCTTGGGGTTGTCATTCGAAAACATAATGTTAACTTTCACTGCTATGCGGATGACACACAGCTGTACATTTCAATGAAACATGGTGAAGCCCCAAAATTGCCCTCGCTAGAAGCATGTGTTTCAGACATAAGGAAGTGGATGGCTGCAAACTTTCTACTTTTAAATTCAGACAAAAGAGAGATGCTTGTTCTAGGTCCCAAGAAACAAAGAGATCTTCTGTTGAATCTGACAATTAATGGTTGTACAGTCGTCTCAAATAAAACTGTGAAGGACCTTGGCGTTACTCTGGACCCTGATCTCTCTTTTGAAGAACATATCAAGACCATTTCAAGGACAGTTTTTTCCATCTACGTAACATTGCAAAAATCAGAAACTTTCTGTCCAAAAATGATGCAGAAAAATGTATCTATGCCTTTGTCACTTCTAGGTTAGACTACTGCAATGCTCTACTTTCTGACTACCCGGATAAAGCACTAAATAAACTTCAGTTAGTGCTAAATATGGCTGCTAGAATCTTGACTAGAACCAAAAAATTTGATCATATTACTCCAGTGCTAGCCTCCCGACACTGGCTTCCTGTCAAAGCAAGGGCTGATTTCAAGGTTTTACTGCTAACCTACAAAGCATTACATGGGCTTGCTCCTACCTATCTCTCTGATTTGGTCCTGCCGTACATACCTACACGTACACTACGGTCACAAGACGCAGGCCTCCTAATTGGAGCCCTGCTGGAGGCAGGGCTTTCTCCTATAGAGCTCCATTTTTATGGAACGGTCTGCCTACCCATGTCAGAGACGCAAACTCGGTCTCAACCTTTAAGTCTTTACTGAAGACTCATCTCTTCAGTGGGTCATATGATTGAGTGTAGTCTGGCCCAGGAGTGGGAAGGTGAACGGAAAGGCTCTGGAGCAACGAACCGCCCCTGCTGTCTCTGCCTGGCCGGTTCCCCTCTTTCTACTGGGATTCTCTTTCCACTGGCTTACTGGGGCTCTCTCATACCATCCCTGGGAGGGGTGCGTCACCTGAGTGGGTTGGGTCACTGATGTGATCATCCTGTCTGGGTTGGCGCCCCCCCCTTGGGTTGTGCCGTGGAGGAGATCTTTGTGGGCTATACTCAGCCTTGTCTCAGGATGGTAAGTTGGTGGTTGAAGATATCCCTCTAGTGGTGTGGGGGCTGTGCTTTGGCAAAGTGGGTGGGGTTATATCCTTCCTGTTTGGCCCTGTCCGGGGGTGTCCTGGGATGGGGCCACAGTGTCACATGACCCCTCCTGTCTCAGCCTCCAGTATTTATGCTGCAGTAGTTTGTGTCGGGGGGCTAGGGTCAGTTTGTTATATCTGGAGTACTTCTCCTGTCCTATTCGGTGTCCTGTGTGAATTTAAGTGTGCTCTCTCTAATTCTCTCTTTCTCTCTTTCTTTCTCTCTCTCGGAGGACCTGAGCCCGAGGACCATGCCTCAGGACTACCTGACATGATGACTCCTTGCTGTCCCCAGTCCACCTGGCCGTGCTGCTGCTCCAGTTTCAACTGTTCTGCCTTATTATTATTGGACCATGCTGGTAATTTATGAACATTTGAACATCTTGGCCATGTTCTGTTATAATCTCCACCCGGCACAGCCAGAAGAAGATTGGCCACCCCACATAGCCTGGTTCCTCTCTAGGTTTCTTCCTAGGTTTTGGCCTTTCTAGGGAGTTTTTCCAATCCACCTTGCTTCTACACCTGCATTGCTTGCTGTTTGGGGTTTTAGGCTGGGTTTCTGTACAGCACTTTGAGATATCAGCTGATGTACGAAGGGCTATATAAATAAATTTTATTTGATTTAGTGACATATAGTAGGCAGAATCAAACATTTCTTCACCTTTCTTTGCATGGGAACATTTTTCCCTTTTATTAACACATTGAATTGAATTCTACTACACTTTAAAAGACTGGAGCCGTAAGCAGCCTCTTTTTTAATTGAACAGAAAGTAGTAGCCTCCTCTGGTGACCCAGAGCTTGCAGGGCTTGCAAACCATTACAGACTACAAAGGGAAGCACAGCCGAAAGCTGCCCAGTGACACAAGCCTACCAGACTAGCTAAACTACTTCTATGCTCGCTTCGAGGCAAACAACACTGAAACATGCATGAGAGCACCAGCTGTTCCGGAAGACTGTGTGATCACACTCTCCACCGCCGATGTGAGTAAGACGTTTAAACAGGTAAACATTCACAAGGCTGCTGGGCCAGACGGATTACCAGGACGTGTACTGCAAGCATGCGCTGACCAACTGGCAAGTGTCTTCACTGACATTTTCAACCTCTCCCTGTCAGAGTCTGTAATACCAACATGTTTTAAGCAAACCACCATAGTGCCCGTGCCCAAGAACACTAAGGTAACCTTCCTAAATGACAACCGGACCCGTAGCACTCACGTCTGTAGCCATGAAGCGCTTTGAAAGGCTGGTAATGGCTAACATCAACACCATTATCCCAGAAACTCTAGACCCACTCCAAATTGCATACCTCCCCAATAGATCCACAGATCATGCAATCTCTATTGCACTCCACACTGACCTTGCCCACATGGACAAAAGGAACACCTATGTGAGAATGCTATTCTTTGTCTATAGCTCAGCGTTCAACACCATAGTGCCCTCAAAGCTCATCAATGAGCTAAGGACCCTGGGACTAAACACCTCCCTCTGCAACTGAATCCTGTACTTCCTGACAGGCTGCGCCCAGGTGGTAAGGGTAGGTAACAACACATCCGCCACACTGATCGTCAACACAGGGGCCCCTCAGAGGTGCGTGTTCAGTCCCCTCCTGTACTCCCTGTTCACTCATGACTGCACGGTCAGGAACGTCTCCAACACCATCATTAAGTTTGCAGATGACACAACAGTGGTAGGCCTGATCACCGACAACAATGGGACAGCCTATAGAGAGGAGGTAAGAGACCTGGCCGTGTGGTGCCAGGACAACAACCTCTCCCTCAACATGATCAAGACAAAGGAGATGATTGTGGAGTACAGGAAAAAGAGGACAGAGCACGCCCCCATTCTTATCAGCGGAGCTGCAGTGGAACAGGTTGAGAGCTTCAAGTTCCTTGGTGTCCACATCACTAACAAACTAACATGGTCCAAGCACACCAAGACAGTCGTGAAGAGGGCACAACAAAACCTATTTCCCCTTAGGAGACTGAAAATATTTGGTATGGGGCCTCTGAACCTCAAAAGTTTCCACAGCTGCATCCTGACTGGTTGCATCACATTCTTGCATGGCAACTGCTCGGCCTCCGACCGCAAGGCACTACAGAGGGTTGTGTGAACGGCCCAGTACATCATTGGGGCCAAGCTTCCTGCCATCTAGGACCTCTATACCAGGCAGTGTCAGAGGAAGGTCCTAAAAATTGTCAAAAACTCTAGCCACCCTAGTCATAGACTGTTCTCGCTGCTGCCGCACGGCAAGCGGTGCCGGAGAGCCAAGTCTAGGTCGAAGAGGCTTCTAAACAGCTTCTACCCCCAAGCCGTAAGACTCCTGAACATCTAATCAAATGGCTACACAGACTATTGCATTGCACCCCCCCTATTTTACACCGCTACTAATCTCTGTTGTTATCATCTATGCATAGTCACTTTAATAACACTACCTACATGTACATATTACATATTAACATATTACCTCAACCCCCACACATTGACTCTGTACCGGTACCCCCTGTAAATAGTCTCGCTATTGTTATTTTACTGCTGTTCTTTAATTACTTGTTACTTTTATTTCTTATACATGTTTTTTTAAACTGCATAGGGGCTCGTAAGTAAGCATTTCACTGTAAGGTCTACACCAGTTGTATTCGGCGCATGTGACTAATACAATTTGAGTTCATTTGATTTGATTTGACAACATCTGTTAAAACCCAACCATCTAATGCAACCATCTAATCTAGGCCTACGAAAAGGGGAGACAGACATTGTTCAATATGATGTTATGATGTTATTGTCCCCAAAAAAACATTGCAGGTCTGATCCAATGATAAAAACAGTGAATAATGTATGCACTCACAGATACTTGGCTTGTGCCAATAAGCTACTGTTCGCTCAATTGGGAGTTGAGAAGTTTGATAACAAGAGAGATTAGAGTATTTTCTTTGTCTACTCTTTTCAGCAATAACCATTTGCTTTCAAATTATTTTTCTCTCCAAATATTTTATTTTAAAATATTGCAATAGGCCTAGGCCTACTTAACTGCTTTTCGCTGACCAGTGCAATGCAACAATCAGCTATTTGGTAGGCTATTTGTCACGTGAGCTTCCCAAATTGTGCACTAAAACAATCCACAGGTCATTTTTAAAAGAAGATAATGATCGTCTGTGGCCAAATCATGCTCTCTGGTGTACTATTTAGGATTATTTAATTTATTTATATACCTTAACATTGAATTATTTAGCTAATTTTGGTAAATGTAATTCAATTTACTTTAGGGAAGCTTATCTTCCCCTAACCTGTTAGATGCACCGTCTATGCCAACATCAATGTGAAAGTAACCAGTGCATTAAACCGCTCGCCATGAGGCTTACAAGGCCAAATTCAAATTACAACATCAAATTCAAAGCAATCAGTGGACTGCCTAAATGGATGACTGGCAAAGCAAACTGTCTGGTGCTGGCTGGGCAATCTCTGCCTTCTTAAAGTGAGAGAAAGGCCGGCAATTGTCGTAAAACCAGCTATCCATTACGCTAAACAGCTGTTGCTTTTTAATCAGGATTGGAATGATTTTAGTGTACTTTTTTGTAGCCTACTTTTTAATTTTTGGTCTTGAGCTAGGGTAAGGAGACTGCCATACCCAACGACGCCCCAGCGTCTCCGTAATCCCGCATGCTGGGGGAAAACTGCCTCTTTTCTCTGCTGAGCGCATCACACTGCTGCCGGCTCTTGCCTCGACACAGCAACACGACAACAGGAAGAGAAGCTCTGTGTTGAACCAGAGGCATAGACATCTCCTACACACAAACTTACCATCGCCATCTCACAGGAAAGTGACCGGAATCTCTCTATAATAAAATCCAATGAACATGTCTAACGCAAAACCAATGAATGATCTTGACAGAAGACTAGGGTAATGTTGATTAGCGTGACCTATTGGAATAGGATATATCACTGGTGTTGTTTTTAAGGTTTTATCTGACCTTGAAAACCATGTACAGTAACAGCACGCTGCTAATAGTCAGAAGGCAAGTTCACACCTGTTGCTGGCTGGGTACAATGCTGTGTAGCAATACATTATAGACAGAGAGATTAAAATTTTCCCAGTTAATTGGTGGCTGGTTAAATGGATGGAGACACATAGGTACTGTAAATGAGACAGAGAGAGAGAGAGAGGATGAAGAGGAGATAAGGGGCACATGGGGAGAGGAGAGTATTTCTGTCAAATTCAGATGTTGCTCTACTCTCTACTATATATTCCCTTCACACCAGTCTAGCACAATTCCTCTTTTCGCTCCCTTTCTCTCCTTTGTTACTGTAGACTCAAGCTATTGACAAGGTGTAGACTTTGTACGTTTAGCATTCACTGCAATTATGTGGATTGTTAAAACATTTATAAAATGTATAATTATTCCCATTTTGGCCATTGAGTCGTAGCTACTGTCAAAATGTGTGGAGTGGAACTAGAAAAAGACACTCACATTGTCCAGAAAACCTCCTCCCTGTCCATTGGTATTAATCTCTAACCAAGTTGAGATTTCTGCTTCAGTGGAGTGCACAGGCTTGGCAACTCACCTGCAGTGTAATTAAAGATATACCAACTCCATCAATCAGCTGACATTACTGAGGGAGGGGGGAAGGGAGGGGAGGGGGGGGGGGGGTGAACAATCTGGACAAATCTGGACCAGGGTGGCAAGCAACGTAATTACACAGTCACAGGGTGGCCCCAAGGGATCTAGGTGGTGCGGTTGGTCCAGAAGAATGACCACACACACACATGTACGCAACCGCTCACACAGCGGTTGCCCACAGCTCACACAGTGGGCAACCGCACGCACACACACGTGTACTCACACAGACGCAACCGCACACACAGCGCATGGGCAACCGCACGCACACACATGCACACACACACACACACACACACGCAACCGCACACACAGTGCATGGGCAACCGCACGCACACACACACACACACACATACACATTAAGGCAAATAGAAATACATGGACACCCAGACTCACCCAGACACACACTACCACCCCCCCCCCCCACACACACACACACACACGACTTGTCACAGCCCAGATAGTGTTCTTAGTTTATCGCATCTTTAATTTATAACCTATCACTCTATGGGTTTACAGGTTATGATTAACACATTTTACTTGTGCTGCGAGTTTACATTCTTCTAAAACTTGTTTGCTGTGTCAACCAATACGAGATTCAAAATTAATATGAATGAAAATGTTCTCTTTATCACAGAACAACATCAATATGCCTTGATAAACCTGATAACTGTGTTTAATTGAATACAGCTCTGTGACTTTTAATGGCCACTCTCTAGGTCCCATGGTAGGTAGGTCCCATGCACTTTCCCCTTCCACTGAGCTGTTGCCTACGGAAGTCAGAGGGGACATATGAATAAAACATGATTTTCCCACGTTATGTCGAGATCACAACTTATTTATCTCGTAATCATGAGAATACAAAAGTTGTTTTGTCGAGATCACAAGATAAACTCTATAAATAAGAGTGAACGTATTGATGATAGATTGACAGCAGTGTCATAGTGCACCAGAGGCAGTAAGACTCTACAAAGATCTAAAACCTTTGATTACTGCACATCTGTTGTACTGTAAGTAGCCACACTCTAAAAATAAATCCAAATAATATAATAATACACATAACGATAACAACAATAACACAATATTTTAGTAGTCAGTGCTTATTATGATTCTCGCGGCAAAGCAGCATAAAAATATCTAAATATGAGGTAAACTCCCAGCAGAGCCCCAAGTATAATGGGTATATCTTCTGGCGTGTTGATGTTCTCCGTATCCATAGCCAGAATGATTTTGCAGTGCATGGTGATCGAACAGGTTTCCTGCTATATTCATCAGAGGTGTAGGGGGAGTGAAGTCTATGAATCCAAAAAACATAAATTATACAGATGATTAACAAAATATGCACACAACAGTATTCATACCTTGGTTTTTGTGGTAAATGTGAATGAAAAAAACTGTTTTGGTTTTCATTGTCCATAATGTAGAGGCCTATGGGATATTCATTGAAGAGGTAAGGGAGGAGGATGGTAAATGTGATCTGCATAACATACCAAAACCAATAGACATACCTTTGTATGCCTCCTCATCTGTATACCTGCAGACACAGACACAAAAGTGAGCAGTTCATTCATCTGCACCCAATACAGCTAACCTTCAACATGTTCTCATAGCCTACATATTCTTAGCTCTTTGTTGATTGATATCCATTGAAGTGTGTCCATTTTCTGTTTTAGAAAGATTTGCACAAATTTGAAAAGATAGATGGTATCATTGTAAAACAATACACTTTTAGATCATACAAGGGACAAACCTTACCTTAAATTGAGGAGATCTTGACATGTTTCAGTTAAGTGCCTGCACCTGCTATGCCCACCAACTAAGGAGGTTCCTCAATGAACCTCACATCTTGGAATAACCTTTTGGGGGTAATTTTCAGTATCAAGTACTTTGAGGATCTTAGAAGAACCCTTGTTGAACCCTTAATTGTTTGAGTGCATGTGCTAGTGTATAGGCATGGGCCTTTTTATCAAAGCTCCAGCAATAAAAGGCAAACAATGGAAAACTGATGAATTACACATTCAAACAAACTGCACTTGTTACATTATGTGTCTTTTCAGTGAGGTAATTTTTATAACTGGATGAATGGTGGAGCTGTCCTTCAGCACCAACTTTTTCAGCACCAACATTTTGCCAACCATTTGTGGCTAAAATGACACAGACTGTAGCGTTCATGAGTATTTAGAAACCTCAACATGTTTCACTTCACCTGTTTTATTAGTTTTATTTTTATGTACTACTTGTTATGTTGTGATCACAATGTTTTTTTCTTGTGAATTTGAAAAAATTGGGGAATATTCTTGTTTATTCACATGTCCTCTTTGGAATTCCATAGTTGCCACATCAAACATAGTGAGTGGGGTGCTATGTTTGGACCAAGAACATAGTGTTCCTCATCGAGGTGTGTGAATGAAATGGCGTTGGCAGGCTAGCCGTGTGACAGTAACTATGACAGCTGGCCTTAATGACCCATGAGCACCAGGCTATGTGGCTCTGTGAGGTGACACTTTTTTGGGAGGGGGGAAGAGGAGTCCGTGAGGCAGATGTGTAAGAATGTCTCTCGCTCTCTACCCCTCTGGCAGCTAGCACTCCAAATAAATTAGTGTCAGATATATAGGTCCCTTCTGGGACCCTGTCATCCACTCTGACTCTATTGAAGTCTATTCTGAGAGTGGGGAGCAGTTGTTTGTCCATCTCTATTGGAGGAAGACACCCCCAAAAAAATGCAAAAAATTTCAAGGCGAGAAAAACATGATTATTCTGTTTATAGTCAAATGTAAAGATAGTTTTCCGAATAAGGTTATTATGATTGGACAACAGAAAAGGACAAAATATTTACTAGAGGTGTCCTTATGTCATTCAAAATACTGTATATATCCTGTATGTTGAATTCATTTGTTGGTGGGAAATTAAATCTTTGAAATTACCATTTGGTCATTCCATTTGAATTCAATCACTTTTTGACCTCACCCCTTTTGATTTTAAAGAAACTTTCCAAACTTGCCCATGGTAAAAGTTGTCAGAAAAATACTTTTTGGACCTGAACGCAAAAACATTCAGGAGATAGAGGTACTCAAAGTTGACCAATTTTGCATATCTGACCATACCATGAGACATCCAAGTCTTCATCACTGGAAAATATTAATGGTTGAGTTTGAAATAATTTAAAAGCTTACAAAATAGGGTTGTCAAACTATTCTAATAATAAAAAATACAAAACATAACTGTCATTTCTTTTTACATTTAAAGTAAATTATCTAAAATCACGTCAACATGTTTTGGGGGGTACATATGTTGTAGCTTTTTCAGCACCAACATTTTGCCCACCATTTGTGGCTAAAATGACACAGACTGTAGCGTTCATGAGTATTTAGAAACCTCAACATGTTTCACTTCACCTGTTTTACTAGTTTTATTTTTATGTACTACTTGTTATGTTGTGATCACGATGTTTTTGTGTTGTGCCTGCCATCAGTTGAGAGAGCGCATGCTCTTGAATAGAGGATGGGTGTCATGTTTTGGCTGATAAATATTCTAAAATGGGAATCACATTTAAATTTAAACTCAAAATGGTACCACAAAGTTGGATGGAGATCCACACATCAGAGAATGTTGACATGAATGGGTATGTCAGTTGTTTAAAATTATACTGTCAATCTTCCATTAGAAACCTATTGACATCATATAAATATAGATAATAGAATAGATTGTCCCATTTCAGTTGACATTCGACGGTGGGTGAACCGGTGGCCATATTTGTGGTAGTAATGTGAAGTAAAAATGTTAATTCAATTTCAATGTCATACCAGCTAAATTGCAGTGGTCTGAAGGTATATAGTAGGTCCATTCTATAAATTCTGTTTCTATGATTGAAATTACATTCAACCTGTAGCATTCTGTAGCATTCTGCGTCTCATCCGAAACACCTCCGATTATGGAAATTAGGGTCTAAACTACAAAATCTGAGTTTTAAACTAATAGTGGAGGTGCATAAAGATGGCAGCCCACATGCACTTACCACAAATTCCTCGTTTTGCTAAGTTCGCTCTATTGTACATTGCTCTCCGTTGCTGTTTTTTTTGTATGGTCATTAGCACAGTATACATGATCCCAATTTAAGCTTCAAATTCCAGCCATTTGAAAACTGAAAAGGTAGACTGTGTTGAGTTATTAGCACATTGAACGTTGCATGCTGTAGTTTAGGAACTCAGTGGATGGTGCTAAAACATCTTTATTTTTCCTTTATTTAACTAGGCAAGTCCGTTAAGAACAAATTCTTATTTTCAATGACAGCCTAGGAACAGTGGGTTAACTGCCTGTTCAGGGGCAGAAAGACAGCTTTTTTTTTTTTTTTACCTTGTCAGCTCAGGGATTCAATCTTGCAACCTTCCGGTTTACAAGTCCAACACTCTAACCACTAGGCTACCTGCCACCCAAACAATGACATCATATCTGAATTCTGCAATCTATTTCCCAAGTAAAAATAGCCTTTGAATGACAAAAACATCACCCATAATATTTGTACGCATTAAAATGATACTTTTTCTCTCATCTCTCACTATCAGCAAGCCAGAAATATACATGAGATCGCCTTGACTGACAGCTCTTTAAAACGCCGTTGTGGTCGTTGCCAGGTAACAAGGTAAACAATGGGCCACATGTCATTGATGACAAGGTAAACAATGGGCCACATGTCATTCCGTATGCCTCAACCCATTTTCTCTGCAAAATACTCTCATGGTCAACAGAGCTGATCATGAACTGTTGGATATCAGACAGCAGCAATTAGTTTTGTAACTAATTAAAGAATTACAGTCCATTGAAACACTTCTTCACAAGAATTAGTGAAGCCTGAGTCACCTTAGAAGCTTAGACATAAGGGAATGGACATGAAAACAGCATACAATAAGGGTACTGTACAATTTATTGGTGTTTCTGCACTAGCATTATAAATAACAATATGTTCAGAATTGTAATTATTAATCAGACATGTATTTTTAGAGTTTATAATAGGCCAGCATAGACATCATTTGACAAAAACAAATGTATTAGAGACATAAGCCTAATATAGGCACCAGAGCACCCAACAATGTCAGGACCCATTGATTCGTATAATTTGTAACACTCATCTCCCGTCCCAATGCTTGAAAAAAACAATACAAAGTAAAAAAATATGTGATATCATATCACATAAAAGTGAATTACTTAGGCTTTAGGAAATTCAACCAACTACAGAGATTGATGAGGAGGGGAGAGGAGGGGGACGGGGGGTGAGGAGGGGGACCCATGTATCTCGCTTCAATCAAGCAGGCTTCAGTCACCCACTTGGCTTCAGTCACCCCCAAGATTGAAGCGGGAGACAAATGCAGCTATGACCTCCTCCTTGTCAGGCCTCTCACACTGGGCAGAGGGGTCCTGGGATGGACAGCTCACACAGCTTCCACATAATACAGCACTGGATCAAGGGTGACCTCGTTGAAGAGGAGCTTCAGGAACTAATGTTTTTCAAAAGGGAAATGTTTGTTAAATGGGTAGTGAATTTAATTTCCTTTAATTTACTGTTCTGAATTATGATGATGTAAATTCATTGATGTAGTGATCTACTCATTCTACAATGTGTTTTCTGGTGTTTTTGAAGTACTCAATTTGAAATATGCAAAATTTGGTCATGCACATTTTAGTGAAACTTTTCAATGTTTGTATTTTGAATTTTTGTTTGCCCTGAAATGCACAATTGATGCAGATTTGAAATTAATAACTACAGTATGTAGGGTCTGTCTTTCCAGGTATCACAGCATATCCCCCCTTCTTTTCCTTTGGGAAAGCTGATTTTGTATCACAGCATTCCTGCTGAGGTGGTTTCCTTATTTTCAATGATGGCCTAGGAACAGTGGGTTAACTGCCTGTTCAGGGGCAGAACAACAGATTTGTACCTTGTCAGCTTGGGGATTTGAACTTGCAACAAACTGTAACTAGTCCAACGCTCTAACCACTAGTCTCTCTCTCTCTCTCTCTCTCTCTCTCTCTCTCTCTCTCTCTCTCTCTCTCTCTCTCTCTCTCTCTCTCTCTCTCTCTCTCTCTCTCTCTCCTCTCTCTCTCTCTCCTCTCTCTCTCTCTCTCTCTCTCTCTCTCTCTCTCTCTCTCTCTCTCTCTCTCTCTCTCTCACTCACTCACTCACTCACTCACTCACTCACTCACTCACACACACACACACACAGAAATTAGTGCCATAGACAGCCACACAATATTTAGCTTACATTGATTGGACTAAATTGTTTTGGGAATATTTTAGTTGTCACTGTATTAGACTAAGCATAGGTGATTGAAGTTGAAATGGTGCTGGAATAGTGGAGGCAGCTCCTGTTTTCTTTGAGTCTTGTGGTAACTCTCCGGTGCTCTAAATCAACAGGTGTTTAGTAGTCCAAAATGATGGAAACATTCACTTAATTGACCATGCTGTAGGTTATGTCACTGTTTGTTACATGCAATATGCTTTGTGGACTTCACCTGACAGCTGTTGCTCTCCGGTTTTGTGATGAAACAAAGGTGTGGTTGAACGCATTCCGCCGCTGTCTTCTCATGATCTCGGCCTTAGGCCTATATATCACGGTTTCAAGGCATTACAGAATATAGAGCAAACAAAGGTATGATCACAACACTTTTTGTAATATGACATTTTTTCCACGGCTTGGCTTCCCCGGTGATTTGACCTACTCACCGCTACTGCGTGAGCCCCCGATGTTGGCTACTGTGTCAGACTCATCAAACTCTGATACTTACATTATGGTCAGCGCTTGCAAGATCCCCTGTCAATGAAGGTACAGCGTCCGTATTCAGCATTAGCTTCCTGGCAAGACCCATCAAATATTCTCCCCATTTGATAAAGCAACTTCACTCGAAATGTGCACTGCACACGCGTGACATTATCATACTTTTTGGTGCAGCCTGTCCACCTGAAATGAAAAGTAGCCATTGCTGTCAGATTTTTTTCATTCTTCTAAAAATAGAGTAAGATTAATTTTACACTATGGCATCCAGTCATAACACAGTGTGCTTTTGCCTGCATGCTGGTAAGTAGCTTGCTTACTAAGAGTCACGCCACAGATGAAAGGTTACCAGTATCTTTGGTCGTTCGTTTTGCTTGAGCTAGCTACATGTAGCTAGCTTATGGTTTGTAAACAAAGACAAAGCAAAGTTGAGGCACACTTGATGAAGGTTTTATGGCGGAACATATTTAAATGAGTTAAGATGATAAGACGCTACCATTGGTGTGTTACATTTCTGGTTTTATGTGATATTGCATAAAGCCGGAAGTAAGTCCTTGGTAATGCCTGCCCCCTGAATCCAAGTGTTCGGCACAGGGGAGGGGTACAAGTAACTTTATGATTCAACTTTATCAATGTACCAGCTACAGTATTTTTTCATTCTTGGGCCAACCTACTTTAAACTGGTTTCATCCAAATATCATCCAATTATATGAAAAACACGATTTCCCAGTGTTGCCATACAGAATGTGACTCTTCCAGATCCTCAGCAGCCATTTTAGTAACAAACAAATAAAATGGCTGCAATATGATATTCACTTGTTCTAGTTTGGCATTCCATTTTCCCCATGTACCAGTCTCTCTGACAGGTCCTCGTTCTCTCCCACGTCAAGGCCGCTTGGCTTTTCAACGTGACACACATCAAATATCTCCTCCTGAGTGCGGTTCTGTGTGTAATAGTTTAAGACAAAGGGAAGATGGAAGAACGAATGAGTGAAATGCCTGAGCACTGTTTCCAAGGGATGCATTTCTGCCTAAGACTCCCCAGCAGCACGATATTGAGATAGAGAGAGACAGGGGGATACGGAAGGCGAAGGAGAGAGAGGGATATGGAGGGAATAGGGTAGAGAGAAAGGGAGACAGAAAAACAGATATATAGAGAGAGAGAGGGAGGGAGAAATAGATGGAGAGATGATGACAGAGAGAGAGAAAGACAGACAGAGAGAGAGATAGAGAGAGATTTAATGTCAGGGAGTTGATAGATGCTGCCTACAGGGGTAATTATTGGTCATTGTGTGTCTTTGGCATTGGATAGCAGAAAATGTGACAGATAATTAGGAGCTGGTGATTTAAAAGGAAAAAAGAAAGCCTGGGCTACAGGCAACATAGTCGATGGACAGAATAAATAAGTCAATGAAACAAACAAAGAGACCGTGCTCGGAGTACATATGCACCATTACCACAATGTGCCATGCACAGTGTTGATTCACTAAAGTCTCACCATACATAAATAAGTATGGTAATCAACCCGGTGTGGGCCGATGGTTATAAAGAGACATGACCTGTTCATATAAATTCTAATAATGCACTATGCCACAGATCTGAATATAGACACATTGCATTCTCTTTTATGACCATCTTTATTCTCATGTGTTTTTTGTGTAAATGTTTGATGATCCCCACACATTACAATCCTCATAAATGCTTCATACAAGCAGTAAACTGCACAATAAAGCATAGACTGTCATCTAAAGAGAAGTTAAACTAAGCTACAAACATGAATGCCTATTTTGATGCATCAAACAACCTTGCTTACAGAAGCAGATCACTACTGGGTGATTCCAGCGTAATGGACCTGCACGCAAAATCACAACTTTAATGTCTCACAGACAAACCAAATAGAAATGAAACTTTTGATGTGTGTGTCTATAGTACCCCTTGGGGCAAGTGTACACCCAAAAAGCGGACTTCTAAATATGGGCATGTTGGAGAAATAAACCATTTTAAAATAAGCCATTTTGAATGGAAAGGCTTGGCTGAACACAAAAATTATACTTTTGTTGTATTTTTCATTATTACTTTAGAGAGCAAAAACAACCATTATGTGAGTGTGAAATAGTCAACATTTATATCTTAAAGATGTCTTCATCAAAATCTACCATTACACATTTGTTGTCATTTAGATTTTTTTTTAAATGACAGCAGAAAGCATAGTACCTTAGGATTGCATAAATGCAGTTAGCCTCAATTGTATGCACGGCCAGGCACCACACCCTAATACATTATTTTATTCCTCTTTATATATATCAAAATGAACCATTACCAGGAATATTGTAACAACATATGCAAATGAGACAATAGACATATGCCTATACTGCCAATTCACTTTTCTGGATGCTGTAAAGTCCCTCAGTCAAACAGTGAATTTCAAGCACAGATTCAACCACAAAGACCAGGGAGGTTTTCCAATGTCTCACAAAGAAGGGCACCTAGGTAGATAAAAAAGCATACATCCCTTTTAGTTACACTTTGGATGATGTATCAATACACCTAGTCACTACTAAGATACAGGCATCCTTCCTAACTCGATTGCAAGAGAGAAATGCATGTTTTCAGGGATTTCACCATGAGGCAATTGGGGATTTTGAAACAGTTACAGAATTGAATGGCTGTGATAGGAGAAAACTGAGAATGGATCAACAACATTCTAGTTACTCCACAATAATAACTTAAATGACAGGAAGAAAGCCTGTACAGAATAAAAATATTCCAAAACATGCATCCTGTTTGCAATAAGGCACTAAAGTCAGACTGCAAAAAAAATGTGGCAAAGAAATTAGCTTTTTGTCCTGAATACAAAGTGTTACGTTTGGGGCAAATCCAACACAACACACTACTGAGTACCACTCTTCAAATTTTCATGCATAGTGGTGTCTGCATCTTGTTATGCGTATGCTTGTTATCAGCAAGGACTTGGGAGTTTTTTTAGGATACAAATAAACAGAATAGACCTAAGCATAGGCAAAATCCTACAGGAGAACCTGGTTCAGTCTTCTATCCAACAGACACTGGGAGACAAATAAACCTTTCAGCAAGACAATAACCTAAAACACAAGGCCAAATATGCACTGGAGTTACTTACCAAGATGACATTAAATGTTCCTAAGTGTCCTAATTACAGTTTTGACTTAAGTCAGCTTGAAAATCTATAGCAAGACTTGAAAATGGCTGTCTAGCAATGATCAACATCTAACTTGACAGAGCTTGAATAATACATTTAAAAAAGAATAATGGACAAATATTGTACAATCCAGGTGTGCAAAACTCTTAAGAGGCTTACCCAGAAAGACTCACAGCTGTAATCACTGCCAAAGTTGATTGTAACATGTATTGACCCAGGGGGATGAATACTTATCTAATCAAGATATGTTAGTATTTTATTTTCCATAAATACATTTTGTGTTGATCATTGACAAAAAAATCAATCTCTTGGATGATTTTTTCAATGGCTAGTGTGATGAACATGTAGAATTTTAAGGCGATGTTCTATGCATGGGCAACTGCATGTCTTGTGGGCCCCAGGGTCATCCTTATGACATTTTGTGCTGCCATCCTTCCATGGTTGTCAAATGGTGACAAGGACCATGTTATTTTGCTGTTCTTTGAAAAAAAATGTCTCTCTTTCAGCTTGGGGGATTTCTTCTTCATCTGAAGATAATGCATCGTGCTCTTTGGTGTATTCTTCCACATCTTCTACTTCAGATACTTCCTCCTCTTCTAAATCATTGTTCTCTTGTTCCTACTGGACATCTGAAAAAATCATATCTATGACCTGTTGGGCACTGAAACGTGCACTCATGGCTTCAGCAAAGAGAGAACTGGGGGGACTGTCATATGCAGCACCGTTATGGCTTCTGACTGCATTCCCCATTAGTAAACAATGCTTTCAATACATTTTTATATTGTCTGAAATTGTTTTTATTTTGTCTGTGAACTTGAGTCGTGTGTGGGGTCATGGGGGGGAGATGCTGCACATGAACAAGAATGTTTTAGTTTTGTCTGAGTTCAATCAGTAGCACACATAAACTCAATTTCTAATTTTTGTGTGTGTGTGTGTGTGTGTCTTTGTGGTTTATGTGGTGTATAAATGATTTTATAACTGCCGGGTCAAAAATGACCCTAGAACAATCTTTGTACTCTGGTGGAGCACAGCTTTCATGGAAATATGAACAAAGGCGATGTTTCACTTTTTCTGATGTTGGGGTCACTCTAGGAAAAGTCATACAATTTCACGTTGAAAAAATATAATTTAGGGGGTTTTCTCTGCTGTTAAACATAGTGGCGGGTCATTTTTTACCCTTAAGACAAAACAAGGGTTAAAAAAGGCTGTAATGTATTTCATTGAACTATAATGTATTATTATATCTTGCAGGTAACCACAGGCATTACATGAAGTGGTCCCCAGTTTTATCAACACTTTTAACAACAGTAATCGACAACAAAAAAAACCTATTATTATTGTTCTATAGGAAAGCATGCTTGAACTACTTCAGGCATCTTTTTGTTTACACCGCAAATAGCATTTTGTTATTTATGAATCCCAACATTAATTCATTGAGTATACAGCCAGTATCCAGTTAAATGGAATAGGATCCTTATAGCATCATTGTTTCAGATGGACCCAGGCTGCTGTATCTTCTCCAGTGCAGCATTTCCCTGTGTCTGTATGATTGGCTCTCTCTCCATTAAGGTCCACAGGCTTGGCACACTGCCCGCCCTATGCCACATGATTAGCTGAGGAGCAGCCGAGGTGAAATTGATTTCAAGTGGCCTCAAAGCATATCAAAGATTGATGCCACACATTTCACACTGCCCTTTCAATACATCCTTGCTCCTATAGCCCCATACTCTCCGCACACTCCCAACATCCCACCTCTCCAGCCCTCTAATCTAACCAAACCCCCCCACCCTATATGAAAAATGAAAACTCTCAAAAGAGATATTACTGAAAGAAAGGTAGCGTCTGTGTTGAGTGGGAGAGGTTACAGGCAGGCAGCGATGGTGGTGGGGATGGGGGGTGTAGCAGTCAATGAGAGACAGGCGCCTGAATGGGTTTAAATAAAGATTTGTGTTAGATCTGAAAGCCCCATGTAGGCCCAGTCAAGGCTTTTGTGGGAAAAGCTATTACATGTTAGCCTGCTTTGCTAGACCTCAGGAGAGATCTGCACTGTGTTCACAGGTCATTTGAGGCAAATAGACAAATAAAAAAAACACCCAAAAGCAAGCTGATGTCATTCATTATGATATTGAGGAAAGATTTAAAGAAAGAGATGGACAGTTTAAGAGAGAGTAAGTAAGCCTGTGTGTGTGTGTGTGTGTGTGTGTGTGTGTGTGTGAGAGAGAGAGAGAGAGAGAGAGAGAGAGAGAGAGAGAGAGAGAGAGAGAGAGAGAGAGAGAGAGAGAGAGAGAGAGAGAGAGAGAGAGAGAGAGAGAGAGAGAGAGAGAGAGAGAGAGAGAGAGAGAGAGAGAGAGAGAGAGAGAGAGAGAGAGAGAGAGAGGTGTATGTGTATGAGAGAGAGGCGGCAGGGTAGCCTACTGGTTAGAGCGTTGGACTAGTTACCTACCGGAAGGTTGCAAGTTCAAATCCCCGAGCTGACAAGGTACAAATCTGTCATTCTGCCCCTGAACAGGCAGTTAACCCACTGTTCCTAGGCCATCATTGAAAATAAGAATTTGTTCTTAACTGACTTGCCTAGTTAAATAAAGGTAAAATAAATACAAATAAAAAGATAAAGAGAGAGAAATAGAAGAGTGGAAATCAGAACATTTACAGGGCCATGGGTCAGTCTCTTTGATGGCATCTCTGTGACTTCTCGGCAGATGCTGCCACAAAACTATATATACAGTATATAATAGCAACGTCTCAGTCACTCAGTGATATAATTGAAACTGTATAATGCGGAAGAGTGTCATTTTTCATGCTTTTCAGCTTAAAAATGATAAATACTTGTTGGTTGGAGAGCCATTCCAAATTGTGAAGCATCAGCTACAGCTTTTGTAATTGCTTGCCTTCAGGTCCCCCTTCCTAACACCACTTTTTCCAAACCATAAACCTGTAGATTTATAAGGGACATCAAAGACAGTGTTTGTTTTATTGAGCTTGGCCTAGAGTCTTTTTTAGAAAAACCCTGTATAAAAGTTAAGTCAAATATGCCTATGTATGAGAAGGTCAACTCTTGATCTGGGCTCAATTATACCATTAACAAAATCACAGAACCACCACTTAACGGAATGCAATCAAGCCTACTCTGGATTGACATTTGAGACCAAGTCGATCCATCACTCAACCCTTTTCATCCTGAATACTCCAATCATTTAGGCTTGTTTCAACGCTGCCTAAAAGGCAAAATGGTAATTAGCACTGCCCAAATTTGACTTGGAAATGAAAAAGCCAATAAATAAATAACAACAATGTTGGATATTTTCTGATGATGAGAACTCTGATTGCACCAATTTAAGGTGTTTAAGTGTTCACTTGCCTGTCAAACCCTGAGCCGAACCAACACTACTAGTCACTCAGCTTTGTTCAGAAGTGTTTGAAAGTGCTTTGCCGTCGTCGTCGCACTTAGCTCGGTCTTCCCATTAGCAGAAGACATGCCCTTCACTCGAACTTTGAAGATAATTAAACACATAATGGATATCACTGTCACTCTGTGACTTGTTTGCTCATTTGTCGGGCTAGGAACATTCTGTATGGAGACCCTATTAAATGGGAATAAACCTGCTAGTTACGAATTCATTTCACCATTTAGAGAATGGTGTGTGTGTGTGTGTGCGTGCGTGCGTGTGTGTTTTTGTGTGTGTTTTCAAGTTTTAATGTCACATGCACAAGTACAGTGAAATGCAAACTCAAAACCCATCCAAGCAATAATCAAAAACAATATATTACTAGAAAAAAGAAGAAATAAGAATAAGAAATATGAACTACACAATATATGTAAGTAAGTAAGCATACTATATACAGGAAATATTTAAAAAGTCAGTTCCAATACCATATTTACATGGAGTGATGGAGTTATAGGGTAAGGTGACTAGGCAACAGGATATAAGATAAACAGAGTAGAAACTGCTTTTATGTGAGTGGGTATACGTGTGTGTAGAATCAGTATAAATGTATGTATATTGACTATATTATCAGTGAGTGAGAAAATGATGTATGTTGGAGTGACAGTGTGTGAGTGTGTCTGGCCCTGTGAGTGTGCATAAAGACTGAAAGAAAAGACTGAAATTAAAGGTCAATAAAGATACAAGCTTAACTCAGTCTGTGTAGCTATTTTATTTGCTATTTATCAGTTGTATTGCTTGGGGATAGAAGCTGTTCAAGAGCCTGTTGGTGTCAGACTTGATGCAGCGGTATCTCATGCTGTGCGGTAGCAGAAAAAATAGTCTACGTATTGGGTGGTTGGGGTCTTTGACGATTTTCCGGGCCTTCTTTTTTCACACCGCCTGATATAGAGGTCCTGGATGGCAGGGAGCTCGGCCCCAGTGATGTAATGGGCTGTCCGCACAACCCTCTCTAGCGCCATGCAATCAAGGGCGGTGCTATTCTCAGTATGTCAATATGCTCTCAATGGCTCAGCGGTTGAACCTTTTCAGGATTTGAGGGACCATGCCAAACTTTATCAACCTCCTGAGGGGGAAAAGGAACTGTCACGCCTTTTTCAAGACTGTGCGTGTGTGTTTGGACCATTTGAAGTCTTTAGTGATTTGGACACAGAGGAACTTGAATCTGTCTACCTGCTCCACTGCCGCTGAGTTGATGTGGATGGGGGTGTGCTCGCCCCCTCGTTTCCTGTAGTCCACGATCAGCTTCTTGGTCTTGCTGACTTTGAGGGAGAGGTAGTAGGCTGACTAATTGACGCTGGGGATCAGGCATACTACCGTCGTGTCGTCAGCGAACTTGATAATGGTGTTGGAGTCGTACAAAGCCACACAGTCGTGGGTGAACAGGCAGTACAGGAGCGGACTATGTACACCCCTGTGGGGCCCTGGAGCTAAGGTTCAGCATGGTGGAGGGGAGGTAGCCTACCCTCACCACCTGGGGTCGGCCCGTCATGAAGTCTAGGATCCAGTTGCAGAGGGAGGTCCTAAGCTTGGTGACGAGCTTGGAGTGGAGAATGGTGATGAATGGTTTTACTGCTAACCTACAAAGCATTACATGGGCTTGCTCCTACCTACCTCTTTGATTTGGTCCTGCCATACATACCTACACGTACTTTTATTTATTTTTTATTTATTTCACCTTTATTTAACCAGGTAGGCTAGTTGAGAACAAGTTCTCATTTGCAACTGCGACCTGGCCAAGATAAAGCATAGCAGTGTGAGCATACAACAAAGAGTTACACATGGAGTAAACAATTAACAAGTCAATAACACAGTAGAAAACGAAGGGGGGGTCTATATACAATGTGTGCAAAAGGCATGAGGAGGTAGGCAAATAATTACAATTTTGCAGATTAACACTGGAGTGATAAAAGATCAGATGGTCATGTACAGGTAGAGATATTGGTGTGCAGAAGAGCAGAAAAGTAAATAAATAAAAACAGTACGGGGATGAGGTAGGTGAAAAGGGTGGGCTATTTACCAATAGACTATGTACAGCTGCAGCGATCGGTTAGCTGCTCAGATAGCTGATGTTTGAAGTTGGTGAGGGAGATGAAAGTCTCCAACTTCAGCGATTTTTGCAATTCGTTCCAGTCACAGGCAGCAGAGTACTGGAACGAAAGGCGGCCAAATGAGGTGTTGGCTTTAGGGATGATCAGTGAGATACACCTGCTGGAGCGCGTGCTACGGATGGGTGTTGCCATCGTGACCAGTGAGCTGAGATAAGGCGGAGCTTTACCTAGCATAGACTTGTAGATGACCTGGAGCCAGTGGGTCTGGCGACGAATATGTAGCGAGGGCCAGCCGACTAGAGCATACAAGTCGCAGTGGTGGGTAGTATAAGGTGCTTTAGTGACAAAACGGATGGCACTGTGATAGACTGCATCCAGTTTGCTGAGTAGAGTGTTGGAAGCCATTTTGTAGATGACATCGCCGAAGTCGAGGATCGGTAGGATAGTCAGTTTTACTAGGGTAAGCTTGGCGGCTTGAGTGAAGGAGGCTTTGTTGCGGAATAGAAAGCCGACTCTTGATTTGATTTTCGATTGGAGATGTTTGATATGAGTCTGGAAGGAGAGTTTGCAGTCTAGCCAGACACCTAGGTACTTATAGACGTCCACATATTCTAGGTCGGAACCATCCAGGGTGGTGATGCTAGTCGGGCATGCAGGTGCAGGCAGCGACCGGTTGAAAAGCATGCATTTGGTTTTACTAGCGTTTAAGAGCAGTTGGAGGCCACGGAAGGAGTGTTGTATGGCATTGAAGCTTGTTTGGAGGTTAGATAGCACAGTGTCCAAAGACGGGCCGAAAGTATATAGAATGGTGTCGTCTGCGTAGAGGTGGATCAGGGAATCGCCCGCAGCAAGAGCAACATCATTGATATACACAGAGAAAAGAGTCGGCCCGAGAATTGAACCCTGTGGCACCCCCATAGAGACTGCCAGAGGACCGGACAGCATGCCCTCCGATTTGACACACTGAACTCTGTCTGCAAAGTAATTGGTGAACCAGGCAAGGCAGTCATCCGAAAAACCGAGGCTACTGAGTCTGCCGATAAGAATATGGTGATTGACAGAGTCGAAAGCCTTGACGAGGTCGATGAAGACGGCTGCACAGTACTGTCTTTTATCGATGGCGGGTATGATGTCGTTTAGTACCTTGAGTGTGGCTGAGGTGCACCCATGACCGGCTCGGAAACCAGATTGCACAGCGGAGAAGGTACGGTGGGATTCGAGATGGTCAGTGACCTGTTTGTTGACTTGGCTTTCGAAGACCTTAGATAGGCAGGGCAGGATGGATATAGGTCTGTAACAGTTTGGGTCCAGGGTGTCTCCCCCTTTGAAGAGGGGGATGACTGCGGCAGCTTTCCAATCCTTGGGGATCTCAGACGAGATGAAAGAGAGGTTGAACAGGCTGGTAATAGGGGTTGCGACAATGGTGGCAGATAGTTTCAGAAATAGAGGGTCCAGATTGTCAAGCCCAGCTGATTTGTACGGGTCCAGGTTTTGCAGCTCTTTCAGAACATCTGCTATCTGGATTTGGGTAAAGGAGAACCTGGAGAGGCTTGGGCGAGGAGCTGCGGGGGGGGCGGAGCTGTTGGCCGAGGTTGAAGTAGCCAGGCGGAAGGCATGGCCAGCCGTTGAGAAATGCTTATTGAAGTTTTCGATAATCATGGATTTATCAGTGGTGACCGTGTTACCTAGCCTCAGTGCAGTGGGCAGCTGGGAGGAGGTGCTCTTGTTCTCCATGGACTTCACAGTGTCCCAGAACTTTTTGGAGTTGGAGCTACAGGATGCAAACTTCTGCCTGAAGAAGCTGGCCTTAGCTTTCCTGACTGACTGCGTGTATTGGTTCCGGACTTCCCTGAACAGTTGCATATCACGGGGACTATTCGATGCTATTGCAGTCCGCCACAGGATGTTTTTGTGCTGGTCGAGGGCAGTCAGGTCTGGGGTGAACCAAGGGCTGTATCTGTTCTTAGTTCTGCATTTTTTGAACGGAGCATGCTTATCTAAAATGGTGAGGAAGTTACTTTTAAAGAATGACCAGGCATCCTCAACTGACGGGATGAGGTCAATGTCCTTCCAGGATACCCGGGCCAGGTCGATTAGAAAGGCCTGCTCACAGAAGTGTTTTAGGGAGCGTTTGACAGTGATGAGGGGTGGTCGTTTGACTGCGGCTCCGTAGCGGATACAGGCAATGAGGCAGTGATCGCTGAGATCCTGGTTGAAGACAGCGGAGGTGTATTTGGAGGGCCAGTTGGTCAGGATGACGTCTATGAGGGTGCCCTTGTTTACAGAGTTAGGGTTGTACCTGGTGGGTTCCTTGATGATTTGTGTGAGATTGAGGGCATCTAGCTTAGATTGTAGGACTGGCGGGGTGTTAAGCATATCCCAGTTTAGGTCACCTAACAGAACAAACTCTGAAGCTAGATGGGGGGCGATCAATTCACAAATGGTGTCCAGGGCACAGCTGGGAGCTGAGGGGGGTCGGTAGCAGGCGGCAACCGTGAGAGACTTATTTCTGGAGAGAGTAATTTTCAAAATTAGTAGTTCGAACTGTTTGGGTATGGACCTGGAAAGTATGACATTACTTTGCAGGCCATCTCTGCAGTAAACTGCAACTCCTCCCCCTTTGGCAGTTCTGTCTTGACGGAAGATGTTATAGTTGGGTATGGAAATCTCTGAATTTTTGGTGGCCTTCCTGAGCCAGGATTCAGACACAGCAAGGACATCAGGGTTAGCAGAGTGTGCTAAAGCAGTGAGTAAGACAAACTTAGGGAGGAGGCTTCTGATGTTGACATGCATGAAACCAAGGCTTTTTCGAACACAGAAGTCAACAAATGAGGGTGCCTGGGGACATGCAGGGCCTGGGTTTACCTCCACATCACCCGCGGAACAGAGAAGGAGTAGTATGAGGGTGCGGCTAAAGGCTATCAAAACTGGTCGCCTAGAGCGTTGGGGACAGAGAATAAGAGGAGCAGGTTTCTGGGCATGGTAGAATATATTCAGGGCATAATGCGCAGACAGGGGTATGGTGGGGTGCGGGTACAGCGGAGGTAAGCCCAGGCACTGGGTGATGATGAGAGAGGTTGTATCTCTGGACATGCTGGTAGTAATGGGTGAGGTCACCGCATGTGTGGGAGGTGGGACAAAGGAGTTATCAGGGGTATGAAGAGTGGAACTAGGGGCTCCATTGTGAACAATGATAACTAACCTGAACAACAGTATACAAGGCATATTGACATTTGAGAGAGACATACAGCGAGGCATACAGTAATCACAGGTGTTGAATTGGGAAAGCTAGCTAAAACAGTAGGTGAGACAACAGCTAATCAGCTAGCACAACAACAGCAGGTAAAATGGCGTAGACTAGGCAACGGGGCCAACAGATAAAACAAACAAGCAGAATGGAGTACCGTGATTTATGGACAGTCCAGCGTGCATCAGCTATGTAGCCAAGAGATCAGTGTCCAGGGGGCAGCGGTGGATGGGGAAGGGAAGCTGGACTGGCGAGTGTTATCCAGGTTAAAAAAACGAACAATGACTAAATAGCTTGTAGCTAGTTAGCTGGTTAGCTTCTGGAGGTTCTTGAGTGTGTTCTAAAAATAAATAAAAAATAATAGCGATTCCGTATCACATTGGGTGAGGCAGGTTTCCGGAAGGTATAAACAAATTAAAAGTCAAAAGAGATAGAAAGTAAATATGGGTCCGGTGGGCGTTTGGGACGCGGCGATTCAGGCAGTTAGCAGGCCTGTGCTAACAAGCTAACAGTTTGTAGGCCCGGGCTAGACAAGGTAGCAGTTAGCGGACCGGAGCTGGACAAGCTAGCAGTTAGCAGGCCGAATTAGCAAGCAGGGAGATAGCGAGGGCTAGAGAGTTAGCCTTTGGGGGACGTCGCGATGGGGTGAGTCTGTTTATTCCTCTTCATGCGGTGACATCGATAGACCGGTCGTGGGCCCGGGTATTGTAGCTCAGGAGTATGCTACGGTGGTAGCGCAGGCCGGGCTAGCTTCAAGCTAAGTGGGTGGAAACGCTAGCCAGGGGTAATCATCCAGGGTTGCAGTTTAGCCAGATAGCTAGTTGTGAAGATCCAGCGTATTTGGAAGCTTAGGTTTAGCAAAATGTTTTTAAAGGGATAGCTATGTAAAAAACGAAAAATATGTAAAAAACGAAAAATAAACAAAATATAAACAAAATATACAGGGACACGACACGACAGGACGACTTACTGCTACGCCATCTTGGATTCAAACGCTACGGTCACAAGACGCAGGCCTCCTAATTGTCCTTAGAATTTCTAAGCAAACAGCTGGAGGCAGGGCTTTCTCCTATAGAGCTCAATTTTTATGGAATGGTCTGCCTACCCATGTGAGAGATGCAAACTCGGTCTCAACCTTTAAGTCTTTACTGAAGACTCATCTCTTCAGTGGGTCATATGATTGAGTGTAGTCTCACCCAGGAGTGTGAAGGTGAACGGAAAGGCTCTGGAGCAACGAACCGCCCTTGCTGTCTCTGCCTGGCCGGTTCCCCTCTTTCCACTGGAATTCTCTGCCTCTAACCCTATTACAGTGGCTGAGTCACTGGCTTAGTGGTGCTCTTTCATGCCGTCCCTAGGAGAGGTGCGTCACTTGAGTGGGTTGAGTCACTGATGTGATCTTCCTGTCTGGGTTGGCGCCCCCTCCTTGGGTTGTGCTGTGGCGGATATCTTTGTGGGCTATACTCAGCCTTGTACTCAGGATGGTAAGTTGGTGGTTGAAGATATCCCTCCAGTGGTGTGGGGGCTGTGCTTTGGCAAAGTGGGTGGGGTTATATCCTTCCTGTTTGGCCCTGTCCGGGGGTATCATCGGATGGGGCCACAGTGTCTCCTGACCCCTCCTGTCTCAGCCTCCAGTATTTATGCTGCAGTAGATTATGTGTCGGTGGGCTAGGGTCAGTTTGTTATATCTGGAGTACTTCTCCTGTCTTATTCGGTGTCCTGTGTGAATTTAAGTATGCTCTCTCTAATTCTCTTTCTTTCTCTCTCTCGGAGGACCTGAGCCCTAGGACCATGCCTCAGGACTACCTGGCATGATGACTCATTGCTGTCCCCAGTCCACCTGGCCGTGCTGCTGCTCCAGTTTCAACTGTTCTCCCTGTGATTATAATTTTTTGACCATACTGGTCATTTATGAACATTTGAACATCTTGGCCATGTTCTGTTATAATCTCCACCCGGCACAGCCAGAAGAGGACTGGCCACCCCTCATAGCCTGGTTCCTCTCTAGGTTTCTTCCTAGGTTTTGGCCTTTCTAGGTTGTTTTTCCTAGTCACTGTGCTTCTACACCTGCATTGCTTGCTGTTTGGGGTTTTAGGCTGGGTTTCTGTACAGCACTTTGAGAGATCAGCTGATGTACAGAGGGCTATATAAAGAAATTTGATTTGATTTGATGAACGCTGAGCTGTAGTCAATGAACAGCATTTTTACATAGGTATTCCTCTTATCTAGTTGGGTGAGGGCAGAGTGGAGAGTAATTGAGATTGGGTCATCTATGGATTTGTTGGGCGGTATGCAATTTGTAGTGGGTCTAGGTTGGCTGTGATTGTGGAGTTAATGTGTACCATAACCAGCCTCTCAAACACTTCATCATTTCAGAAGTGAGTGCTGCAGGATAATAATCAACGTGTCATGAAGCCTTAGAGTTCTTAAGATCAGGGATGATTGTTTAAAACATGTGGGCATTACAGACTGGTACGAGGAGAAGTTGAAATTTACCGTGAATATAACTGCCAGCTGTTTTGCTCATGCTCTGAGAACGCGACCTGGAATACCGTCGGGGCCCGTGGCCTTGTGGGTGACCTGATTAAAGCTCCTTCTTATGTCGGCCTTGGAGAGCGAGATCAGTCGGTGACGGCCCTCACACCTGGCCCGATGTTCTTGTTCTCAAAGCATGCATAAAATGCATTGAGTTCGTCTGGTAGAGAGTTCAGCGTACAGCAGGTCAGCCACCAGGGGGAGACTCATCAAGGCCTGGTGACAGACGTAGTCTACATCACAAGGCGATGGCTCCCTCTGCTGGACGTACGAGGTCTCGACGGGCTCTCCTGCCAGGACTAATTGGTGCTGATTGTGCTTTGTGCGTAATCAAGGGGCTGATTTCTCACCAGCTGGACGAGTCCCATAAAGCTGCCAGAAGGGCAGCACACGGGAGAGGGGACTGGGGGAGAAGACAGGTTACTCTCGTATAGTTGTGCTCAGTCCCAGGGATAATGGAGGGAACTTAGTTTGGTTCCTCCAGGATACAGCAAGACCCCGGGGCCCAGAAGACAGTATCCCTGAGGATACCTTTGTTTGTTATTTAAATAAACACCCTTGAAACCGAGCTAATCCAACTCTGTCCGTGTCTGATCTGTGTTAATGTCTTGACCAAACCCCCTGGTCTGCCACAAGAAGCATCATTAGGCAGATCACGGCTGGGTCTTCATTTGTAATCCATAATGGACTGTTGCCCCTGCCACAAGCATCAGGCGTCGGAGCCTGTGAAATATGATTCCACCTTATTCCTATACTGTCCTTTTGCTCACTTGATGACTCTGCGGAGGTCATTCTTGTACTTATTTCTGTCTTCGGCCGTAGTATCAGGGTTGTCTACAATAGCTCTGTGTGCGGTAGCCCTGTTCTTTAGTTAAGCGCCAACCTCTGTGTTAATCAAATCAAATCACATCAAATGTTATCGGTCACATACACATGGTTAGCAGATGTTATTGCGAGCGTAGTAAAAGGCTTGTGCTTCTAGTTCCTACAGTGCAGCAATATCTAACAAGTAATCTAACAATTCCACCTAATACACACAAATATAAGTAAAGGAATGGAAAAAGAAGATATAAATATATGGATGAGCAATGACAGAGCGGCATAGGCAAGATGCACTAGGGCTTTTGATTGGGGAAGCAGCGAATCCTCACCGTGGGTACAAAGTCCCAGATGCTTTTTCTAATGAAGCTGGTGACGGAGGTGGTTAGCTCTTCAGTGTTATCGGCGGAGTCTCGATACATATTCCTATCAGCGCTAGCAAAGCAGTCCTGTATCGTACCCTCTAATTTTGGTGATTCTGGTGACCATTTCTCAATGAAGCTTCTGCTTGCCTTAGTGCTTGTGTGCGTGCGCATGCTTGTGAGATGTGTATGAGTGTGTGTCTGAGAGGGAGAAAGAGAGAGAGAGAGAGAGAAAATGGAGGAGTGGAAATCAGAAAATGTGCAGGGCCATGGGGCAGTCTTTTTGATGGCAACCCAGTTTCTCTGTGGCTTCCCGGCAGATGCTGCCATTCAATGCTCTCAGCCCTAGCTTAATCGTTAACTGCAAATAAATAACAACATTTAGCAACATCTCAGTCACTCAGGGCCTTAAATGTAACTTATTGCGAACCTACAGATGGGCTTTGGAGTGATAAAATGGAAAGATGAGTGTAAAGAAGGGGGAAGAGTGTCATTTTTCATGCTTTTCAGCTTAAAAATGATAAATACTTGTTGGTTTGAGAGCCATTCCGAATTGTGAAGCATCAGCTACAGCTTTTGTAATTGCTTGCCTTCAGGTCCCCCTTCCTAACACCACTTTTTCCAAACCATAAACTTGCAGATTTAAATGGGACACCAAAGACAGTGTTTCTTTTATTGACCTTGGCCTAGAGTTTTTAGCAAAACCCTGTATAAAAGTTAAGTCAAATATGCCTATGTATGAGAAAGTCAATTCTTGATCGGGCTTAATTATTCCATTACCAAAATCACAGAATCACCACTTAACGCAATGCAATCAAGCCTACTCTGGATTGACATTTGAGACCAAGTCGATCCATCACTCAACCCTTTTCATCCTGAATACTCCAATCATTTAGCTTGTTTCAACGCTGACTAAAAGGCAAAATGGATTAGTATCGCCCAAATTTGACTTGGAAATGAAAAAAACAAGAATTAAATAACAACAATGTTGGATATTTTCTGATGATGAGGACTCTGATTGCACCAATTTAGGGTAATTTAAGTGTTCACTTGCCTGTCAAACCCTGAGCCGAACCAACGCTACTAGTCACTCAGCTTTGTTCAGACGTGTTTTAAAAGTGCCGTCGTCGTCGCACTTAGCTCGGTCTTCCCATTAGCAGAAGACATGCCCTTCACTCGAACTTTGAAGATAATTAAACACATAATGGATATCACTGTCACTCTGTGACTTGTTTGCTCGTTTTGTCGGGCTAGGAACATTCTGTATGGAGACTCTATTAAACCGGAATAAATCATCTAGTTACTAATTCATTCATTTCACCATTTAGTGTGTGTGTGTGTGTGTGTGTGTGTGTGTGTGTGTGTGTGTGTGTGTGTGTGTGTGTGTGTGTGTGTGTGCGTGTGTGTGTGTGTGTGTGTGTGTGTGTGTGTGTGTGTGTGTGTGTGTGTGTGTGTGTGATGGAGAGAGATGTGGATGTTTTTTGTCCGTAATAAGTGGCATTCTCTGTCGTTAATTATTCTTTCTTTCTTTCCTCTCCTCTGGCTGTTTGGACGAACATGCTAAAGAGGATATCAAATTTTACAAAGTGGGTCCTACAGTAGAGGCAGTGTGTCTTTCTGTCTTTCTTTTTCTAAATATACAGTATATAATCTATACTGTACATGTCAGAGAATGAAAGATTCTTTCTATCTCTTTTTTTCTGTCTATTTTACTCTTTCTTTCCCTAAAGTGTCCCTATAACTTTTCCTACTCCCTCAAACGGTGTCATCACAGTCCGTGTCTCTCTCTCCTTCCTTCCTTCCTTCCTTTCTTCGGCTCCCTGTGCTGTTGTTATTGTAGGGTAGATGTTGCCAAGAGGCCTTGATGGGGTCTTGATTTATTCCCTCTATGTCCTGTTTGCCTCCTCATAATGCCTTCTAAATGTAGCAGAGAGAGAGAGTGAGAGAGAGAGAGAGAGAGAGAGAGAGAGAGAGAGAGAGAACATCCTGAATGAAAGCACTCTGGGAAATAATTCATCACTACAGAAATGACAGCAAGTGATACCCATCAGCATATGATATGGCCTTGTCCTGCATGTTATACTGTATGTCCAACATCTCCACAAGCCTTTAAAGCCCCACTCCTAAATCTCTGCCTCCACCCAGTGAGGCCATAATATGTGTGTTTGTAAACTGAAGGGTGGGACGTCTTGACATTTAATATAACTGCAACAGAGTTATTTACATTCAATGTCAACTGCCCCCTGTTTTTGGGGAACCGTTACCAGAAGAGTTATAGTATCTCATTTGCAGAATTTGCCAAGACCAACCTCTCACTTTACACTTTACAGCTTATTGGTCTTTGTGGGTGGGAGCAGATTGAGGAGTGTGTCTTTACAGCAGGGTAAACAACTCAGTGCATTTTGTAAAATGTTTGCCACTGGTAATGATGTAGTTGATAATGAACATAACCTCGTCCCCAGTCTCGAATTTTAGCGCATAGAGCCTGGTAACAATGTGGGACTGTTTGGGACTCAGAGGGTGTGGATTTGCTGAGTGGCATGATAATCAATTACAATTATGATCTAATCACACAACTATGAGGCAGGAAAAGTGTTTGTTATGGTGCCACGGAACCCGAGGTAGTACAACATGTTGCCGTTAATGCTAATAACTAGCCAGCGTAACTCTGCTAGCCGTCCTGTAACATGATGTACACTGTACACCAGAGCCGGCCCCAGGTTCTTTAAAAGTGCCAGCTAGCCACTGCTAGTGGTCATCAGCTACCTCTAGCACAGACAACTCTCGCCAGTCTGCACAGAGTGACTCAAACAAGACAAATCGGACTTGTTTTTCATTGGGAATCTCAGGATTCCTACCGCAAGCTCTGAACCTTTTATTTCACCTGGATCATCACAGCTAGCTAGCTGCTATTCGACTGGCCACTCCTGGCTAACGTCTCTGTCCCGATGCAAAAACCAATTAGCCTGGAGCTAGCCTTGCTAGGCCCATCTGCTAGGCCCATCTCCTGCCTAGCCAAAGAGATTCATCAGCCACTCCTTGGGCTACAATACCTATTTTGCCAACTGGCCTGGACCCCCATCGACCCATCACGACTGGACCACCGTGATTCGCCCAAATGGGGTTTTCTCAACTGGCTTCGCCATCGCGTCGTCCCCTGAATGCCCATCCGCCTTAATTAAACACTTTAGTTCCACCTACCACACATGCAGTGACATCACCTGGCTTAAAAATAATTTCTAGAGACAATATCTCTTTCATTGTCACTCTACGCACATGTTTACCCTCACTCTATTCACATCCTACCATACCTTTGTCTGTGCATTATACCTTGAATATATTCTACCGTGCCCAGAAATCTGCTCCTTTTATTCTCTGTTCTGAATGTACTAGACGACCAGTTATTATAGCCTTTAGCCGTAACCTTATCGTACTCCTCCTCTGTTCCTCTGGTGATGTGGAGGTTAATCCAGGCCATGCAGTGCCTAGCTCCACTCCCATTTCCTAGGCGCTATAATTCATTGACTTCTGTAACTGTAAAAGCCTTGGTTTCATGCATGTTAACATTAGAAGTCTCCTCCCTAAGTTTGTTTTATTCACTGCCCTAGCACACTCTGCCAACCCGGATGTCCTAGAAATGTCTGAATCCTGACTCAGGAAGACCACCAAAAACCTTGAAATTTCCATCCCCAACTATAACATTTTCCGACAAGATAGAACTGCCAAAGGGGACGGTGTTACAATCTACTGCAGAGATAGCCTGCAGAGTTCTGTCTTACTATCAAGGTCTGTACCCAAACAATTCAAGCTTCTACTTTTAAAAATCCACCTTTCCAGAAACAAGTCTCTCACCGTTGCCGCTTGCTATAGACCACCCTCTGCCCCCAGCTGTGCCCTAGACACCATATGTGAACTGATTGCCCCCCATCTATCTTCAGAGTTCGTGCTGCTAGGTGACCTAAACTGGGAAATGCATAACAAACTGGCCATCCTACAATCTAAGGTTGGTGCCCTCAATCTCACACAAATTATCAATGAACCCACCGGATACAACACCAAATCAGTAAACACGGGCACGCTCATAGATATCATCCTAACCAACGTCACCTCCAAATACACCTCTGCTGTTATCAACCAAGATCTCAGCGATCACTGCCGCTTTGCCTGCATCCGTAATGGGTCTGCGGTCAAACGACCACCCCTCATCACTGTCAAACGCTCCCTGAAACACTTCAGCGAGCAAGCCTTTCTATACGACCTTGCCCGGGTATACTGGAAGGATATTCACCTCATCCCGTCAGTAGAGGATGCCAGGGCATTCTTTAAAAGTGCCTTCCTCACCATCTTAAATAAGCATTCCTCTTTCAAAAAATGTTGAACCAGGAACAGATATAGCCCTTGGTTCTCTCCAGACCTGACTGCCCTTGACCAGCACAAAACATCCTGTGGCGTTCTGCATTTGCATCGAATAGCTCCCGTGATATGCAGGCATTTAAAAGCTAAGGCTAGATTTTTCAAGCAAAAAATTTGCAACCTGTAGCACAAACTCAGAAAAGTTTTGGGACACTGTAATGTCCATGGAGAATAAGAGCACCTCCTCCCAGATGCCCACTGCACTGAGGCTAGGAAACACTGTCACCACCGATAAGTCCACTATAAATTAAAATTTCAAAAAGCGTTTTCTACGGCTGGCCATGTTTTCCGCTTGGCTACCGCTACCCTGGTCAACAGCCCTGCACTCCCCACAGGAACTCGCCCAAGAAACTCGCCTTCCCCATTTGTCCTTCACCCAAATCCGGATAGCTGATGTTCTGAAAGAGCTGCAAAAATTGGCACCCCTACAAATCAGCCGAGCTAGACAATCCCTCTCTTTTTCAAATTATCTACTGGAATTGTTGCAACCCCTATTACTAGCCTGTTCAATCTCTCTTTCGTATCGTCTGAGATTCCCAAAGATTGGAAAGCTGTCGCGGTCATCCCCCTAACTGCTACAGACCTATATCTATCTTACCCAGCCTTTCTAAGGTCTTCGAAAGCCAAGTTAACAAACAGATCACGATAATTTCAAATCCTACCATACCTTCCCCGCTATGTAATCTGGTTTCCAAGCTGGTCATGGGTGCACCTCAGCCACGCTCACGGTCCGAAACGATATCATAACCGCCATCGATAAGAGACATTACTGTGCAGCCGTATTCATCGACCTGGCCAAGGCTTTCGACTATGCCAATCTCCACATTCTTATTGGCAGACTCAACAGCCTTGGTTTCTCAAATGACTGCCTCGCCTGGTTCACCAACTACTTCTCTCATATAGTTCAGTGTGTCAAATCGGAGGGCCTGTTCTCCGGACCTCTGGCAGTCTCCAAGGGGGTGCGACAGGGTTCAATTCTCGGGTAGACTCTCTTCTCTGTATACATCAATGATGTCGCTCTTGCTGCTGGTGATTCTCTGATCCACCTCTACGCAGACAACACCATTCTGTATACTTCTGGCCCTTCTTTGGACACAGAGTTAACTTCTTATGGCTGCAGGGGCAGTATTGAGTATCTTGGATGAAATGTGCCCATATCAAACAGCCTGCTCCTCAGTCATAGTTGCTAATATTAGCATATTATTATTAATATTGGATAGAAAACACTCTGAAGTTTCTAAAACTGTTTGAATTATGTCTGTGAGTATAACAGAACTCATATAGCAGGCAAAAACCTGAGAAATTCCACTTCCTGTTGTTTTTTTTCTGGAGGTGGCAGATTTTCAACCAAGGTCTCATTGAAATTACAGCGAGATATGGATGAGTTTTCGCTTCCTATGCCTTCCACTAGATGTCAGCAGTCAATAGAACTTTGTCTGATGACTCTAATGTGAAGGGGGGGTCGATTGACACAGGAAATAGTCACCACAGCCATGAGTGGACCATGCTTTCACCAGGCGCGTTCACAGGGGAAGGACTTGCGTTCCACCGCTCATCTGAAGTAATTCTAATTCTCCTGTTGGAACGTTATCCAAGATACATGTAAACAACATTCTAAAGATTGATTCAGTACATCGTTTGACATGTCTCTACTGACTGTTACGGAACTTTTGGACATTTCGTCACGTTATAGTGGACGTGCTTTGTGACTTTGGAATTGTTTACCAAACGCGCTAACCAAAGTAGCTAATTGGACATAAATAACATTTTCGAACAAATCAAGCATTTATTGTGGACCTGGGATTTCTAGGACTGCATTCTGATGAAGTTCATCAAAGGTAAGGATCACTACTCTGGACGGTTCTGACTTAGAATATGTGGAAAACTACAAATATCTAGGTGCATGGCTAGACTGTAAACTCTCCTCTCCAGACTCACATTAAGCATCTCCAATTCAAAATTAAATCTAGAATTGGCTTCCTATTTCACAACAAAGCCTCCTTCACTCATGCTGCCTAACATACCCTCGTAAAACTGACCATCCTACCGATCCTTGACTTCGGCAATGTCATTTATAAAATAGCCTTCAACACTCTACTCAACCAATTGGATGCAGTCTAGCACAGTGCCATTCATTTTGTCACCAAAACCCCATATACTACCCACCACTGCAACCTGTACGCTCTCGTTGGCTGGCCCTTGCTTCATTCTCCTCGCCAGACCCACTGGCTCCAGGTCATCTACAAGTCTCTGCTAGGTAATGCCCCGCCTTATCTCAGCTCACTGGTCACTATAGCAGCACCCACCTGTAGCATGCGCTACAGCAAGTATATCTCACAGTTCACCCCCAAAGCCAATTCCTCCTTTGGTCGCCTTTCCTTCCAGTTCTCTGCCACCAATGACTGGAACAAACTGCAAAAATCACTGAAGCTGGAGACTCATATCTCCCTCACTAACTTTAAGCACCATCTCACAGATCACTGCACCTGTACATATCCCACCTGTAAACAGCCCATCCAACTACCTCATCCCGATACTGTATTTATCTTGCCTTTGCACACCAGTATCTCTACTTGCACATTCATCTTCTGCACATCTACCATTCCAGTGTTTAATTGCTATATTGTAATTTCTTTGCCACCATGGCCTATTTATTGCCTTACCTCCCTTATCTTACCTCATTTGCACTCACTGTATATAGACTTTTCTTTTTTCTACTGTATTATTGACTGTATGTTTCTTTATTCCATATGCAATTCTGTGTTGTTGTATGTGTCGAACTGCTATGCTTTATCTTGGCCAGGTCGCAGTTGTAAATGAGAACTTGTTCTCAACTAGCCTACCTGGATAAATATAGGTGAAATGAAAAGGTGGCCCCAACGAAAAGGTGCTCAGTCTTAGAATAGTAAAAAAAAAAAAAGTTTAGAAATGTGGTTATGCATCAGCAGTTTTCATCTTGTTATGACAGTCACTGACAGTCACTCCATTAGCCCATGCCAGTAAAAAAGTATGTAAATTAGTCTAGCGAGTTATGGCCAAATTCCCACCTAAGGATGAAGGGCACATGTCCAGGGGCCCTGGCCTCCAGTGGTCCCGACCGATTTTGTTAGTCACTCTCACTCAGATATCATATTAACATGGCATAAGTTATGGCAACAATTTTAGAATTGCAAGACATTTGCTGTAAAATGAACAAAAAATTTACCCCATGTCAAAATTTGTAGAATTGCATGAAATGATTCTAAAATAGCTAAACGTTCTCTCTGCGCTATGGCACAATGTGTAGAATTGCAGAAAAATTGCTTTAAAACTGTTTCTCTACGCCATGGCAAAATGGGTAGAATTGCAAGAGATTAACAAAAACCTCTCTCTCCTCCGTCAAGAGGGGGGGTCACTAAAATGTTTTTACCTAGAGGTGGGTGGGCCCCCAACCAAATATCAATTATGGCCTCCAAAAGGCTAGGGCTGGCCCTACTGTACACTACTGTCTTCAAATTTAAAAAAGTAAAGACGCCGTCAAAGGCAGTAGATGATGTGGTTGTGCAGAACACTATCCCAGTAAAAAGTTTACCCATGTTGCGCAAGTTAACCGAGCTCTCTTTGTTGCACAAAAACAATGCTGGCCCTCTGATCCAGCACACTTAGGGGGAGGTTCTAAGGGTTGCGCAAGATGGTGATGAACTGTATTTTTGGTAGGTAATTACTTCACCTATGAGGGAGTGGGGAGGATGAGGAAAGTTAGAGGATGATGAGGCAGTGGGTAGGTGGGTGAGATAGTCACTATAATTGCATAATGGATTTGTATGTGAACTGTACATCCAATTACAAAAATACCTTGTTCAGTAATCATCTCACCTGTTAGTTGGCGGTGAACTATGCTGCCGTTGAGGACAGCAGTGTCGATAAGATGGAAAAATCTTTCTTATACCACTTGGTCTTTTTCCGAGTGCATTCCACAAAGCTGTTTATCATGTCCGCCTTATCCACGGCCCCCATTTTGAGGTTATAATCAAGCACACAATCTGGTTTGATCTTTCTCTCTACCGACAGGTGGTCCCCTTTCCCTGTGGCCGACATGGTTGCTGCATGGACAGTGGACATCTCGTTTGTCATGCCACTTTACTGCCAGCTGTTGACCGTTCTCCTGGAACTCCACCTCCCCTCTCTGCATCTTCCTGCATCCGAATGCCGGCATCAACTTCCTGTTCGACCTGACTGTGCCACAGGCCCCTGTGCTGTTGGAGAGCAGATGCTGGAAGAGTGTGGGACTGCTGTACCAATTGTCCACGTACAAAGTGTGTCCCTTGCCCGAGATGAGGAGCCAGCATGGTCATCACCACGGACCCGGACACACCAAGCCCTTCATAATGTTTGATGTCAGTGGTGGACTATGTGTGAACTATAATATCCTGGACAAATCCTGTATTCACGTCGCACATGACAAAGAACTTGACTCCAAACCTGTGCCTTTTGGAGGGAATATACTTTACGGAACGCCAGCCTACCTTTCCATAACATCAATGCATAGGTCCTTGTATGGCACAAAGACCCGACCAAATGCTGATGTCAGGCTGATAAGAACATTTCTTATTTTGTATAACGGGTCACTTAGGATGGCAGTAGCATTGCTGAATGCAGTCATAGCAGCAGAACTAGGAAGCGGTCATGGGAAAAGAGGGTGGCAAAGAAGGGAGTTGCAAACATAGGATCTGTGTTCCAGTATTCTCTTAGAGAGTTCTTCTTTACTATCCCCATGAGGAGGACTGTCACCAGGAAGGTATTCATTTCACTAATTGTGGTTGTCACCCATTTAGCGAGTTTCCCCCTCACTCCTAGCTCTCTCTTCTCCTTTAGCTCCAAGGCATAGCGATTGGTCTCCACTACTATGTTTCCCACCAGCTCCTCTGTCAGAAACATCTTGAAGCACTCTGCCTCGGTTGGCAATGGCAAGGGGCGTTGCACTCCAGACTGGGACTCGTCAAAGCAAACAGCAGGGCCAGGAGGGGTGAAATGACTGGAGGCCTTCCAGCTACCACAGAACTCCTGTACTTCATCCACTGTCGGTCTGCCTCCATCACCACCAGCATCTTCAAAGGGACCTGGTACTTTGTCAGTGGACAAGGGAAATTCAGATTCAGGGTTCTCAATGGCTACAAGGTTGGGGGGCAGCTCCTCACTGTCACTGTCAGAATCTGATTCCTGACTTTCATACTCAGACTCATTGTCAGAATTTTTAAAAATCTCCAGAATTTCCACATTTGTGAGTTGTCTCCTTTTGCAAGACATTGCTAATGCTTCAGCTTAGCTCACTAGCTACATACATAAACAACAACACTGAATGGTGCAGAGTGGGAGGTTACGTGGTTGACTGCCGGCACGCGCCACTTGTATCAATAAATCACAATCAGAAAATGTTTTGTGTGGCAATTATTTGTGTATTTACGGTTTTATTCACATGTTTTCAATTCTAGGTGACAAATCATGCATTTCGATTCTTGCACAGATTGTAATGGGCACATATTATGTGTGTAAAATACTTTTTAGAAGGTTGTACTGATTATGATGAGCTAAGCTAATTCCAGCTGTGTAGCCATGTTTGTTGACATACAATGCATTCTGGGTTTCACGTCTGTTTGACCAAAGATGTTATAACAAAATGAGGTGAGTAAGAGTTCACACATTTTTTGAGGACTTACGGAAATTAATGGTGGGATGTGAACGACGGTAGATGACACACCCCTTCAACATGCATACTATAAACAGACCAAACTCATCTCGTCTTCTCTTATTATCTTCAGTTTCTGTGAGGAAAAAATGCATGGCTGCGCGCTGAAACTAATCGTAGGATTACTTTCGATTTCTAAGTGTTTTACCTAGTTATTTCGATCAGAGAGAGCTCACCCGTGATGTGATTAATTATACATAGTAATTGCTATTAGCTCATTCATATTGTAGTTTATGCCAGCCGAGAGTTAGAAAATATGACTGCTTGTGTTGGGTCAATCTTTCCTCAGTTAGCGCTAGGACAAATGTAGCCTGCATTTTTCCGGTTAGGATGATTATATTATGCTATATATAATTCTGTGAATATCTGAACATTGCGTCCAAAAATAAACTGCTCACATTCTGGACATAACTTTGTAACGACTGTGTTTGTGTAAATAGTTTCTGAAAAAAGTGTGGCCAGCTCAAACGCTGATTGTTGCGTCACTCGAAACTGGCCGTTCTAAACGAGCATTCTAAAAGAGTGTTCTAATCACATGGGGTGTGATCGTACGCTTCAGGGACAACTGTAGAATGATCACACCCGTGTGATGGTACGTGTGAAAGGGTTAAAGAACGCCCTCTGTGTTCTGTTAGACAAGTAACTCTTTATCCACATTATAGCAGGGGGTGTAAAGCCATAACACATACGTTTTTCCAGCAGCAGACTATGATAAATAATGTCAAAAGCTGCAGTAACAAGTAGTAACAAGACTATAGTCTAATGTTAGCTAGCTAACATTGAACCTGGTTGGTTATCTTCCCGCAGACTCATGCAGAGTAGTAATGTCATGAGTTGTGATTATGGGTCATTGTTTGCCTAGCTTGCTAGCTAACGTTAGCTGTCTGGCTCGCTAGCTAATGTTACGTGTATGACCTTATTATTCGTATCTCAGAGTCATTTGCTTAGCTAGCTATAGCCTAATGTTAACTAGCTACCATTGAACCTGGTTGGTTAGCTACCTGCAGATTCATACAGGGTAGTAACATCATGAGTTGGGATTATGGTTCATTGTTTACCTAGCTAGCTAGATACATCTTCACATAAGACTCCACTATGCAAGATCCATTTAGGGTGCGTTGGTAAATTCAGTCTGGCCATCTACTCCGATTTCACAGCACTCGTCTGAGTGTGCCAGAGCGTAGAATAAGTGATGAATTTACGAACGCTCAACAACTGGCTCAACACTCCCGTTGAATATAGCCAGTGTCAGTTACCATCGGCAAAAAAGCATATTTACATTGTTGCCAGCAGAACAGTTAGTCACCAATGCTCTGGATAACATGAAAACAGCTTAACCAGCTCTGCTAGGGCGAGTAAAATGGGCAGAGTGGGGTGTTCTCTAATTTTTTGTCTGGAATTAGCTGGAACGCTAGCCAATGTCTGCCAGTTAGCTTGGGTGCTTGACTGCCCTTGTGAGGTCAGAACGTTCGGGTCAACCCTACTCGTCGGCCAGAGCGTCCGGTGTGCGCTCTGAATGCTGCGACTCATTTTGAATTTACAAGCGGCCAATCTGAAAGCACAGTTGCAGTCACCAACTCTCTGGAAAACATAACAGCCTCTCCAGCTCTGCTAGGCCGAGTAATGTTCAGTGAGCTGTTCTGTCATTTGTGTCTGGAAGTAGCTAGCAAGTTAGCTTGGGAACTTATGTTGTTAGTACAGAATGCTCGGATCAACTCTTAATGAGATGGTCGGGACAAAATCTTATGGGGGTGTGAACGAATAGGTGTAGACAAAGAAGGACTCTACAGTAGTAGTACCAAAAGATTCAAAGGCAATTTTCTTAAAAGTGGGTTTACAAGTTTATCAACTTTCAAACCAAAATTACTTTCCCATTGTTCCTCAACTGTAGTGTATAAAATAACATTTCAAATTTTGCTCACATATGTGACTGACCAGCTCGATTCGGTTTTATGTAGCAAAATTTGAAATTGTGCTTTTTACATTGGATAAAAGTAGAGACAAAGAGCTTCAAAATGGTATATCATACACTATAATTGAGGAATAATTAAAGTTGATAAACTTGTAATCTCACTTTTGAGAAAATGGCCCTTGAATGTTTTGGTAAACCTACTGGAGAGCTCCTCTTTGTCTACACACATTCAGCATCGTTCACACTCTCTTAAGTCTTAGCCCCACCCAACTCTTTAAGGATTCACATGTGAGGCCATGTACTAAACAACCAATGATTTCAAGACTAAAGGTTGATTTATACTACGGGTGTCTTCGTAAATTCAATCTGGAGCCAGAGTGCACTCTGGATGTTCATGAACTTGGTAAATTCAAAGCGTTTTGCTCTCTGAGCTTTCACATTGGACACTCTGATCAAATCAAATCAAATCAAATGTTATTTGTCACATACACATGGTTAGCAGATGTTAATGCGAGGGTAGCGAAATGCTTGTGCTTCTAGTTCCGACAATGCAGCAATAACCAATGAGTAATCTAACCTAACAATTCCACAACTACTACCTTATACACACAAGTGTAAAGGGACAAAGAATATGTACATAAAGATATATGAATGAGTGATGGTACAGAACGGCATAGGCAAGATGCAGTAGATGATATAGAGTACAGTATATACATATACATATGAGATTAGTAATGTAGGGTATGTAAACATTATATTAAGTGCCATTGTTTAAAGTGGCTAGTGATACATTTTTTACATATATTTTTACATCAATTCCCAATTTGAAAGAGTAGGGCTGATCTGAGGGTTCTAACCTAACAGCAGTCAAGCACCCAAGCTAGCTGGCTAACGTTAGCTAGCTTGCTAGCTACTTCCAGACTCAAATGAGAGAACAGCTCACTCTGACCATTTTACTCACCCAGCAGAGCTGGTTAGGCTGTTTTCATGTTATTCAGAGAGTTGGTGACTGTAACTGTGCTGCTGGCAACAATTTAATTACGCTTTTTTTTGCCAACCTTTATTCAACGGGTGTTCAACGTTCAGAAATTTGTCAGTTATTCTACGCTCTGGCACACTCAGATGAGAGTGCTCTGAATCTGAAATCGGAGTAGATAGCCAGAGCAAATTTCCCAGCTATCAACAGTTGTCGCAGTGACATCATGAACATCCTATTGAAATGGTAACTTGCATAGTGGAGTCTTTTGTTTAGGCATTAGCTAGCTAGTTAGTTAAACAATTAACCATAATCCCAACTCATAATGTTAATACCCTGCATGAATCTGCAGGTAACTAACCAACTAGGTTCAATTTGATCTATTTAGCTAACATTAGGCTATAACTAGCAATACACATGGCTCTAATGGCTACAAATAATATTACGACACAGATCATACACGTAACATTAGCTAGTGAGCCAGCCAGTTAATGTTCGCTAGCTAGCTAACAGTATGCTTTAACTCAAAATGACAAAATTAGAAACGTGTAATATTTGAAAATGTAGCTAGCTAGACAATCTTACCCGCATACACGGATGGACGCTTCTCCCTCTGTCACGGATGCCATGGTTGCCCTTAGTTTGGAGATGTAATCAGGAGACAGGTGTTTTATACAACAGCCTTCTATATGGACTCTTTTCAACACCCTCTGCATATTTGCAATCAAACACCAGAATATTCTAATTCCACCACGGCATTCCACTGATTTAAAAACTCGTTCCTCTAGAAAGTGGAGAGCATCACTTTTGCAGTTCTACTATGTGATATCTTTTTAAAAAACTGCATCAGAAAGGATTACGTGCACATACTGACCAGCTCATGTTATGGACAGAAAGGTGCTCCATGGCAGACCAATCCAAACTCATCTCTCGGCATGTCCTGCCCAGCCACTATCTCAGCCAATCATAGCTAGCTGGAAAGTTTCAGATTTTTCCGTGGCTAAACCGACTAGGGACATGATTTAACAATTTAATTCATATTAACAAAAAAATAATGTTTTTTTTAAATGGCTCTCTGGTGAAGTAGTGATGCGCAACTTATGCCTAGTTTCCTGAAACAAGTCACATATTACAATATAGTGGTTCAACAGAAAAAATCATTGTCAAAAATGGCTTCGGTTGTATTTCACCAGTGCTTCCTTGGCTGATCCTGGGTCACCTAGAGGTATTTGGATGGATGGCTGGATTGATGATTGCCTGCCATCCATTGCTCCATTGGCTCCAGGAACATCCAAAGGAATGCAGGGCCACTGCACAGCACAGCACAGCATTGATGCGAATGTACCCTAACATATGATGAGCTGCGCTGTATGTGGTGTGCCGCTCTACTTCCAAAGGTCAATATTGTTCCTTTGGCCGTGTTTTTGTCATACAAAAAAATCCTTAATTATGTTCTGCTCTGGCTCCTCTTGCTCACTCATTCTCTCTTTCTTTCTTTCCTTCTCACACTTTCATTTTAGCACCCCTTATTCCTTCTCATCCCATCTCTCACTCTTTTTCTAACCCCCTATCATCTGCTCACTTCTTTATTCTGTTGTCTCCACCCTCTCTCTCACACTCCTCCTCTTTTCTCTTCTAGCCCCCGCCATGCCTGGACGAGCAGGGGCAAAGCGCGGCCCAACGTGGCTGACTGATTACTGTAATTCATACACTTTAATTAGCTGCACAAACCATTAGTCACAATTACACTTTTACAGAACGCTTTGTGGAAGGCGCCAGCCTGAGGACCACGTCTCTCTGCCGGAGGGGAAGAAAGAGAGAGAGAGAAAGAAAGAGGAAAGGGGAATGAGGATGTGTACATAGTGGAAAAGAACATACAGTATGCACTGAACTAATGTATGTATTTAAAGTCTCAAAAGAATAACTGAACAATATGGTCAGTAAGTGACATACCAGCTTTATCAAAGAAGGGGCCATAAACAGAGAAAAGGCAGCACCATTGGTAACCAATTTGGTGTAAGAATAAAAACAATTCTGTCAGAACTCAGTTTCCAGTTTGTACAATAATAATAATAACAATGATCTTTAAAGGACTATAAATCAGACAATCTTAGTCAAATAAACATGCAAGACTATCTAAGACATATTTGTCAAGCATTATTACGATACTGTTAAAATCACTGAATCATTTGATTCACGCTGTTGTTGAAAGGGCAAGCAGACTACAGTACCATGATTAGACCTTTGTAACCTTTACATCATGCTTAACATATCAACTTCTTCTTCTTGTCTGTGAGACTAAAATATACATCAATGACCTGTTGGTTGACATTACATGGGTGAAAGGGTTGAAATGTTTGCAAACTCCATGTGTACATTATAGTGTTTTAGATGTAATATAATGTGAACAAGTATTATGTATATTAATCAAAGTATCAGTATTATAAAGAACATCAGATACTCACTCCCTTTCTAATACAGCTCCTCTACCCCCTATGATCTAAGCCTATGAGCCATTGGCTAAGCCTGGAGGTAATGGAGATGCAGTTCTTCATGTGACATATCCTATTCATGATTACTAACCGTGCTATCATGTTATTGTTGTTTGTGAGGGTACGCAAGTTAACGTTTCTCTCTCATTAATCTTGTTCTGGAGGCTGCACTGCAGAGTGATCACTAGCTGGCATAACCACAAAATCATAAAATCAGATTTGAAACCTAACCCTAACCTTAACCCTAACCACACTACTAACCCTAATGCCTAACCTTAAATTAAGACCAAAAACAAATATTTGTTTTCATTAATTTTTATAGTCAATTATAATAAAGGGGTCTATCTAATGGGAAATCGCTCAGTTCTGCCTCCAGGACAAGACTCATGACAATAAACATCAACCTGCTGAGGGCACTCGGGTTGAACCAATGGCCATACAGACCTAATGTCCCCAATAAGCTCTGCCATGTGAGAGGAAGGAATCCTCCAGCTTCAGGGCTCTGAGCAGACAGCAGCATGCCTCAGTACCTGCACAATCTGGGTCTATACATTTCAAAATGGTTGCCCCTGCCCTGATGAAGGCCAAGGCTTCCAGTGTGGGGAGAGCTTCATTTTCAAATATCAGCTCAACAATTAACCTGGCCAAATGTATAATTTGTCATCTGTATGGCTATGCTCAGATCAAATCAATTCTACAGAGAGAGCCATGAAGAATATACTAATTTGATTGATTGCTCTCAATCTCTTTGTTTTAAATAAGGTAAGGGCAGCATGGGGAAGAACCAATGTACAGGGAGTGAAAAACATAATATGTTGACAGTAATCCAGTCTGATATACCATACATCCCCTCTAAAGGCCCTGTGATATGCTTCTATCCATTTAACCAAAAGGTCATTCAACAGGAGTTAGAGGGAAGCTCTGTGTATTTAGTGCATTACATGTGTCCTGGTCAAATGTAGTGCACTATATAGTGAATAGGGTACCACTTGTGACAAATACACAATCTCTGTCCGCCCTGTCCTTTCTCTCCATCTCTAGCTCTCTATCAACCCTGCTGTGTGCTTCATCATGCCCTCCCTAAAGGATAGGAGGTTAATAACAGGACCGCAGCCTGGGAGTTCTCTGCAAGACCAGATGCTACATTACCTTTTGTTCCAAGATGGCGTAGCAGTCAGACGTGTGTTTGTCTTTGTCTTATCCTGTGTCTTATGCTGTGTAAATAGCCAGTTTTTTGTAATACATTTGAATCTCACTTTCTATCTATGAACTAAATATACTTTCCTGCAACCCGTCTCACCCAATGTGGTACGGATCTGCAATTTTTATTCCTTATAACTGGAACCTCCACCAGGAGCTGGCCTGCTAACTAGCTACTAGTCTTTGTTAGCCACGGTTAGCGGTCTTCACCTTTAGCTCGGACACCAGCCAGCCATAGCCCGGAAAATACCTGCCAGTCTGCACATTGCAATATCAACCCAGAGCATATCGGACTGCTTCTCTCTACCACATCACCCGATTCCAGCGACTCTGGATCATTACACCGGATCATCGCAGCTAGCTAGCTGCAAATGAGTAGCTAACGCCTCTGTCCCAAAGCAAGCACCAGCTAGCCTTGACCTAGCCTCGAGCTAGGCCGATATACCGATATACCAATTGGCCTGGACTCTTTATTGTCGACACAGAGCCCCGCCGATCCATCACGACTGGTCTGCCGACGTAATCGCCCAATGTGGTCTCAACAGGCTATTCCGTTACGATGTCGCCGAAGAACCATCTGCTAGCTGCGGCCTACTAGCTTTCTGAATGCCGTGTCCCCCGCTCGCCTAGCGTAGTAGTGACTACTGAACGGCCCCCTGACCCACCTATTGCAGTTCATTGGACCTTATGAACACTCGGCTACACAGCTGATGCCCACTGGACTGTTTCAATAACACGGTACCTCATTTTGTTTATCTGTCAGCCCCAGCCTTGAACTCAGGCCCTGTATGTACCTAACTGACCTGTTCTGCCCATTCATCGCCATTTACCCGTTGTTATCTTAGCTCTCCCGATCAACACCTGTGATTGCTTTATGCCTCTCTCTAATGTCAATATGCCGTTTCTACTGGTGTCTCGGTTAGTTCTTATTGTTTTATTCCACTGTAGAGCCCTCAGTCCCGCTCAACATGCCTTAGAAAGCTCTTTTGTCCCACCCCACAAACATAAGGAGACCTCACCTGGTTTAACTGGTATCTCCATAGACGAAACCTCTATTATCGTCACTCAACGCCTAGGTTTACCTCCACTGTACTCACATCATACTATACCCTTGTCTTTACATTATGCCAATAATCTATTCTACCACACCCAGAAATCTGCTCCTTCCATTCTCTGTTCCCAACGCACTAGACAACCAGTTCTTATAGCCTTTAGCCGTACCCTTTTCATACTCATCCTCTGTTCCTCTGGTGATGTAGAGGTTAACCCAGGCCCTGTAGCCACCAGTTCCACTCCTATTCCCCAGGTGCTCTCATTTGTTGACTTCTGTAACCGTAAATGCCTTGGTTTCATGCATGTTAACATCAGAAGCATCATCCCTAATTTTGTTTTATTCACTGCTTTAGCACACTGCACCAACCCAAATGTCCTAGCCATATCTGAATCCTGGCTTAGGAATGCCACCCAAAAAATCGGAAATTTCCATCCCCAACTAAATTTTCCGGAAAGATAGAACTGCCAAAGGGAGTGGAGTTGCAATCTATTGCAGAGATAGTCTGCAGAGTTCTGTTATGCAATCCAGGTCTGTGCCCAAACAGTTTGAGCTTCTACTTTAAAAAATCCACCTTTCCAGAAATAAGCCTCTCACTGTTGCCGCTTGTTATAGAGACCCCTCAGCCCCCAGTTGTGCCCTGGATACCATATGTGAATTGATTGCCCCCCATTTATCTTCAGAGTTCGTACTGTTAGGTGACCTAAACTGGGATATGCTTAACACACCGGCCATCCTACAATCTAAGATAGATGCCCTTTATCTCACAGAAATAATCAAAGAACCTAACAGGTACAACCCTAAATCAGTAAACACGGGCACCCTCATAGATATGCTGCCAATGACGAACGAACTGCAAAAATCTCTGAAACCGGAAACACTTATCGCACTCACTAGATTTAAGCACCAGCTGTCAGAGCAGCTCACAGATTACTGCACCTGTACATAGCCCATCTATAATTTAGCCCAAACAACTACCTCTCCCCCTACTGTATTTATTTTGCTCCTTTGCACCCCCATTATTTCTGCACATTCTTCCACTGCAAATCTACCATTCCAGTGTTAAATTTTTTAAATACTGGAATATTGTATTTACTTCGCCACCATGGCCTTTTTTGCCTTTACCTCCCGTATCTCACCTCATTTGCTCACATTGTATGTCGACAAATTTTTCTACTGTATTATTGACTGTACGTTTGTTTTACGTGTCGAACTGCTTTTCTTTATCTTGGCCAGGTCGCAATTGTAAATGAGAACTTGTTCTCAACTTGCCTACCTGGTTAAATAAAGGTGAAATTAATAAATATTATCCTGACAAACCTGACACCTCTGCTGTCTGCTGTCTTTAACCAGGATCTCAGTGATCACTGCCTCATTGCCTGCTTCCGAAATGTTTCCGCGGTCAAACGACAACCCCTCATCACTGTCAAATGCTCCATAAAACACTTCAGCAAGGAGGCCTTTCTAATCGACCTGGCCTGGGTATCCTGGAAGCATATTGACCTCATCCTGTCAGTAGAGGATGCCTGGTCGTTCTTAAAAGTGCTTTCCTCACCATCTTAAATAAGCATGCCCCATTCCCAAAAAATTGAACTAAGAACAAATATAGCCCTTGGTTCATTCCAGACTTTTTTTTTTGTTTCTTTTTTTAAAATGTACTTTTACGCCTATTTCTCCCCAATTTCGTGGTATCCAATTGTTTTAGTAGCTACTATCTTGTCTCATTGCAACAACTCCCGTATGGGCTCGGGAGAGACGAAGGTCATGCGTCCTCCGATACACAACCCAACCAAGCCGCACTGCTTCTTAACACAGCGCGCATCCAACACGGAAGCCAGCCGCACCAATGTGTCGGAGGAAACACTGTGCACCTGGCAACCTTGGTTAGTGAGCACTGCGCCCGGCCCGCCACAGGAGTTGCTGGTGCGCGATGAGACAAGGATATCCCTACCGTCCAAGCCCTCCCTAACCTAGATGACGCTAGGCCAATTGTGCATCGCCCCAAGGACCTCCCGGTCGCGGCCGGTTACGATAGAGCCTGGGCTGGTGGCACAGCTGGCGCTGCAGTACAGCGCCCTTAACCACCCGGCAGGCCGGTTCAAATCCAGATAGCTGATGTTCGGAAAGAGCTGCAAAATCCTTACAAATCAGCTGGGCTAGACAATCTGGACTCTCTCTTTCGAAAATTATCCACCGGAATTGTTGCAACCCCTATTACTAGCCTGTTCAACCTCTCCTTTGTATCATCTGAGATCTCCAAAGATTGGTAAGCTGCCACGGTCATCCCCCTCTTCAAAGGGGCAGACACTAGACCCTAACTGCTACAGACCTATATCTATCCTACCCTGCCTTTCTAAGGTCTTCAAAAGCCAAGTTAACAAACAGATCACCGATCATTTCGAACCCTACCGTACCTTCTTCGCTATGCAATCTGGTTTCCGAGCTGGTCATGGGTGCACGTCAGCCACGCTCAAGGTCCTAAACGATATCATAACCTAACATCGATAAAAGATAGTACTGTGCAGCCGTCGTCATCGGCCTGGCTAAGGCTTTCATCTATGTCAATCACCGTATTCTTATCGGCAGACTCAACAGCCTTGGTTTCTCAAATGACTGCGTCGCCTGGTTCACCAACTACTTCTATGATAGAGTTCAGTGTGTTAAATCGGAGGGCCTGTTGTCCGGACCTCTGACAGTCTCCATGGGGGTGCCACAGGGTTAAATTCTCGGGCCGACTCTTTTCTCTGTATATATCAATGATGTCGCTCTTCAATCGATCGCTCCCCGCACATGCCTGTCCTATTAGCATCACTACTCCGGATGGTTCTGACTACAAATACCTAGATGTCTGGTTAGACTGGAAACTCTCCTTCCAGACTCACTTTAAGCATCTCCAATCCAAAATTAAATCTAGAATTGAATTCCTTTTTTACAACAAAGCCTCCTTCACTCATGCTGCCAAACATACCCTTGTAAAACTGACTATCCTACCGATCCTTGACTTCGGGGATGTCATTTACAAAATAGTCTCCAACACTCTACTCAGCAAATTGTAGTCTATCACAGTGCCATCCGTTTTGTCAACAAAGCCCCATAAACTACCCACCACTGCGACCTGTATGCTCTCGTTGGCTGGCCCTCGCTACATATTCATCGCCAAACCCACTGGCTCGAGCTCATCTATAAGTCTTTGCTAGGTAAAGCCCCGCCTTATCTCCGCTCACCATAGCAACACACACCCGTAGCAAGCGCTCCAGCAGGTATATTTCACTGGTCATCCCCAAAGCCAACGCCTCATTTGGTCGCCTTTCCTTCCAGTTCTCTGCTGTCAATGACTGGAACAAATTGCAAAAATCATTGAAGCTGGAAACTTATATCTCCCTCACTAACTTTAAACGTCAGCTGTCAGAGCAGCTTACTGATCATTGCACCTGTACACAGCCCATCCGTAAATAGCCCACCCAACTACCTCATCCCCATATTGTTATTTATTTTTGCTCTTTTGCACCCAAGTATCTCTACTTGCACGTCATCATCTGCACATCTATCTCTCCAGTGTTAATGCTAAATTGTAAATGTTTTGCCTATATGGTCTATTTATTGCCTTACTTCTATAATCTTACTGCATTTGCACACACTGCATATGTTTTTTTTATATTGTGTTATTGACTGTACGTTTGTTTATCCCATGTGTAACAGTGCTGTTTTTGTCGCACTCCTTTGCTTTACCTTGACCAGGTCGCAGTTGTAAATGAGAACTTGTTCTCAACTTGACTACCTGGTTAAATAAAGGTGAAATAACAACAAAAAAACAGTGGTGGCTGGTGGGGAGGGAGAATGGGAAGGACAGGGAGGGAACACGCAGATTGATGAGCAAGCACACACAGTTGGGAAACACGCATGAAGGGAATGGAGTCTGGTCCTTCAAAGTACAAACTAAACCTGGGAGCCAGGTTTTGGTCAAAGTAAAAACCATTTTAACTGAACGAAGTACCCTATCTTTACCTACTATATCTCTGTTTCCCTTTGATTCTTTTGCTGTGGGTTCTCCACAATCAAAGTTGTGGCATTTCGGTGAGCCCGTCAGTGAAACGTGACTCCATCTTGCCCTGTTTTCACATGGCTACATTGCAATTGTCTGCTCCAGTGGAGCTTGCTACCATGTGGGAAAGGTCTGCTCTTTCATGAACACACACACTTCTGCATTTGGCTGATTCACTTTGCTTGAGACCACATACCCCAACCCACCACATGATTTATCTACGCCACCGAGTCATATTGGCACCCGGGGTGTTGCAGCCATACGCCAGCTACTCAAGTACTCAAGTCTATAATCTGTTCTCTCCTCTGGCTTTCTACTGTCAACGCCAAGTAAACAGAGAAACTACGGTTTTTTGATTATTTTGGGGGTTAAGGTTGATCAGAACAAAGCTAAGATGGTGACTGTTGTGAGATGGTGACTGTCTTCCATAAAAAAAACAATACAAGACAAATCCATTCCAGCCTGCATCTTTTGAAATTGGACTACTTGTTGGACTCATGATCGGCCATGTCAGTCTAGATAATGCAAAGATCACATACTACTACGACATATGTGAAGGAAATTTGACTGTGTGAAGAAAGTCTTGAAAATGTTAATCTTGTGTCATTGGTGTCATAAACAATCCTTGGTTCCTGCCTGTGCCTGGCAAAGATATGGAGGGGGGGGGGGGCGTAATGACCTGCTCCATGAGATCATCTGGCTGAATGCCCAGAATATGTTCTTTAAGTTAAGATAGGAGACAGTGCCAGACACAATGAACTATGCCTATGTAACGTGTCTGTAACCAGTATCTAAAATAACTAAATGGGACTGCCCCGTTCGAGCTCCTAATCGACATGTGTACTTGGTGCATTGAGTTTGTGGGAACCTCTCCTGCATTAAATGATTCATTTAAGATTGAGTTTGACTGTCGCTGTGTAAGAATTTCCACAACACATCATTAGAGCATAATCTGACTGTTGTAGTACTGTATGTGGCTTGGTTTAGGTCATCTTGGTAGACAGGGGTTAGTGGTTTCAGGACAGGCTTAATGATGGCAGGGATTAGCGCACACTCTCCTTCCAAGCCTGTCCAGAAGGAAGCTGCAGAGCTCATCATGTTGAAAATAATTAATAATGCATTTAATAAATAGCTCCTGAGCCACCGATTTACTCTCACCATCTGTTACTGTATAACGTTCTCCTTTTTTAAAATGTAAGACAGCTATTAGATGACCATGGAAATTACATAATAATGCATGGCATCATTCAAATGCTATTTGTCTCCACAAATTCCAATCTGGCACTCTGGCTTCTTGCTCTCTTTATCGACTGAATGATTTGGCATGTTGTAGGTAAGGGCTTCAGTCATAACCTTGTTAATCAAATGATTTAAAAGGTCTTGCAATTAGTCTAGTAAAAGATGATTCTCTCTCCCACATCTATTCAGTCTATTATAATTCCTGCAGGATACAAGCTTTGGTCAAGAGAGGACTTTTTATGTCTCTATTTTGGTTTGGTCAGGGTGTGATTTGGGTGGGCATTCTATGTTCCTTTTCCTATGTTTTGGCCGGGTATGGTTCTCAATCAGGGACAGCTGACTATCGTTGTCTCTTATTGGGAACCATACTTAGGTACTTTTTCCCACCTATGTTTTGTGGGTAGTTATTTTCTGTTTAGTGTTTTCTGTACCTGACAGGACTGCTCGGTTTCGTTTATTCTCTTTGTTATTTTGTTCCAGTGTTCAGTTCAATAAAAGTAATGAACACGCTGCGCTTTGGTCCGATTCTTCCACTTCAGACGAAGACACCCGTTACAGGACTAGCTATTAATATGAACTTTTCAGGCGATATCAGTTTGATAAATCTAAATGTGGAGTGTTTTACATGCAGAGAATGTTAAATATCACACTTCATGTCTGTAACGGTTTTCGTCCGCTGAAGGAGAGGAGGACCAAAATGCAGCGTGGTTAGTGTTAAGCATCTTTAAATATAGACGATAACCGAGAACACTACAAAAAAATAAAAAATTAAATGGAAAACCGAAACAGTCCTGTGTGGTGAAACAAACACAGACACGGAAACAATCATCCACAAAACAACAGTGAAACCCAGGCTACCTAAGTATGATTCTCAATCAGAGACAACTAACGACACCTGCCTCTGATTGAGAGCCATACTAGGCCGAACACAGAAAAACAACCTAGACACACAAAACATAGAATGCCCACCCAACTCACGTCCTGATCAACTAAAACAAACAATTAACACAATAACTAGGGTCAGAATGTGACAGTACGTGACTCTCAAGGTGCGGACTCCGGCAGCAAAACCTGAACCTATAGGGGAGGGTCTCGTGGGCATCTGTCCGCGGTGGCGGCTCTGGCGCTGGACGTGGACCCCACTCAACCATATTCATAGTCCGCCTCTGTGGTCTCCTAGGAACGGCAACCCTTGCCGCCGACCCTAAACTGGGAACCCTAAACAACAGGCCCACCAGACTGAGGGACACCTCTGGACTTAAGGGGTAGCTCAGGACTGAGGGGTAGCTCAGGACTGAGGGGTAGCTCAGGACTGAGGGGTAGCTCAGGACTGAGGGGTAGCTCAGGACTGAGAGGTAACTCAGGAATGATGGGTAACTCAGGACTGAGGGGTAGCTCAGGACTGAGGGGTAGCTCAGGACTGAGAGATAGCTCAGGCTGGTTGACGGCTCTGGCAACTTCTTGCTGACTGACGGCTCTGGCAGCTCCTGGATGACTGACGGCTCTGGCAGATCCTGGCTGACTGGTGGCTCTGGCAGATCCTGGCTGAATGGCGGCTCTGGCAGATCCTGGCTGAATGGCGGCTCTGGCAGATCCTGGCTGACTGACGGCTCTGGCGGCTCCACGCTGACTGGCGGCTCTGGCGGCTCCACGCTGACTGGCGGCTCTGGCGGCTCCACGCTGACTGACGGCTCTGGTGGCTCATGACAGACGGGAGACTCTAGCAGCTCTGGACAGACGGGAGACTCTAGTAGCTCTGGACAGACGGGAGACTGATGGCGCTGGGCAGACAGGCAGCTCAGGAATCACTGGGCAGACGGCCAGCTCAGACGGCGCTGGGCAGATGGCCAGCTCAGGCGGCGCTGGAAAGACTGGAGACTCCGGCAGCGCTGGAGAGGAGGAAGGCTCTGGCAGCGCTGGACTGAGGGGCTCCTCATCGCCTCTGGACTGAGGGGCGGAAGCTCTGGCAGCGCCGGACAAGCGGGAGACTCCGGCAGCGCTAGAGAGGAGGAAGGCTCTGGCAGCGCTGGACAGAGGGGCTCTGGCGCCTCTGAACTGAGGGGCTCTGGCACCTCTGGACTGAGGGGCGGAAGCTATGGCAGCGCCAGACAGGCGGGAGACTCCGGCAGCGCTGGAAAGTATGAAGGCTCTAGCAGCGCTGGACAGGCGGGAGACTCCGGCAGCGCTGGAAAGTATGAAGGCTCTAGCAGCGCTGGACAGGCGGGAGCACCTGTAGCCAAAGAACGGAGAGACAGGCTGGTGCGGGGTGCCCGGCACTGGTGGTACTGGGCTGGGGACACGCACCTCAGGGTGAGTGCAAGGAACAGGACACACTGGGCTTGAAGGTGTACTGGAGACCTGGTGTGTATAGCCGGCATCAAATCTTCCGGAACTCTAACACAAGTTTCAGGCTGAGTACGAGGAACTGACACAGGTGGCATTGGACAGCTAACACGCTCCTCAGGGCGAATGCCATGCATACTACGCCAAACCAACAGCTCTCTCTCTATTCTGTCCAATAACTCCTCAACATTCTCAGACGCACACCTGAACTTCGCCGACTGCTCTGATTCCATCCATGGCTCCTTACAGTAAACAGGGGGAGTTGGCTCAGGTCTGACTCCTGACTCTGCCACACTCTCCCTGTGCCCCCCCCCCAAGACATTTTTGGGGCTGCCTCTCGGGCCTCCAGCCGCTCTGCCGTGCTAGCTCCTCATAATGCCGCCTCTCTGCTTTCGCTGCCTCAAGCTCTGCCTGGCTCTGCCCAGGGTCCTTTCCCGTCTAGGATCTCCTGCCAAGTCCATTTCTCCAAATAGTGCTGCTGCTGCTGCTGCTACTGCCTCTCCTGCTGCTGCTGCTGCCTCTCCTGCTGCTGCTTACCACGCCGCTTGGTCCTTTTGTGGTGGGTGATTCTGTAACGGTTTTCTTCCGCTGAAGGAGAGGAGGACCAAAATGCAGCGTGGTTAGTGTTAAACATCTTTTAATATAGACGATAACCGAGAACACTACAAAAATACAAAACAATAAATGTGAAAACCGAAACAGTCCTGGGTGGTGAAACAAACACAGACACGGAAACAATCACCCACAAAACAACAGTGAAACCCAGGCTACCTAAGTATGATTCTCAATCAGAGACAACTAACGACACCTGCCTCCTGATTGAGAACCATACTAGGCCGAACACAGAAATACAACCTAGACACACAAAACATAGAATGCCCACCCAACTCACGTCCTGACCGACTAAAACAAACAATTAACACAATAACTAGGGTCAAAACGTGACAATGTCGAATAAAAACCCCACACATATATTTGAAAGGGGTCTTTCTGGATAAAGCTGTCCACTTAATCGATACAATGTTGTGAGATTTTGAAATGAAGGGGCCCTTTACTGTAACCCAATATGTTTTTGATCGGCAAAAAGCACATATCCACACCTCTCAGAAATCAATACTTGATCTTACATTAATAATTTAATGTTAAGCACTTTGGTTTGAAGGCTAGCATTGATGTTAAGGTCTTAGTAAAATGCCAGAACATGGTTGAAAATTAAACACTGGTGAATATTGTTTCGCTAGCGTGTGTGGTTCTTGCTAAGGGTTCAATAACTGCTTAGTGCATCTGATGACAAAAGGTATTCCTGGGTCCCTGATCATCCATGCCCTTTAAAAAGAACAACAATCCCCCAATCTGTTTACTATGCAAAAGAAAAGAGAATTACATAACACGTGTTGATAAGCCCAGGAGAGTGATCAAGATGACGTTAGGGACCAGATTACTTGAGCCCCTTCAGCTGTGTCCATTAGTTGCTGACACAGAGTGCAAGTAATTTGCTAGTACCCAGCAACAGAGATGTTTTGATATTTTCAAATGGGTGAAGGGACCTAATCTAAACACAGTATAGACCAAGTAGAGGCAGATACACATTGAAGGGAACACTTTATTTGTATAGTTCAAGGTAGATGGTTAGAATTGAAGGAATCACTTTATTTGGACAGTCCCAAGTAGATGGTTTGTAGATGTTCAGTCGATGTTCAATAACAATCCACTAACTCTAACCCTAGTCCTAACCTTAACCCTTATCATAACCCTAAACTTAACCCTTACCCTTATTCTAACCCTAACCTTAGCAAGCAGTTGCTTATCAACAGATATGACAATCTGTAGATCATCTACAGTGGCTTGCGAAAGCATTCACCCCCTTGGCATTTTTCCTATTTTGTAGCCTTACAACCTGGAATTAAAATAGTTTTTTAGGGGGTTTCTATCATTTGATTTACATAACATGCCTACCACTTTGAAGATGCAAAATATTTCTTATTGTGAAAAAAGACCAAAAAAATGAAAACTTGAGCGTGAATAACTATTCACCCTCACAAAGTCAATACTATGTAGAGCCACCTTTAGCAGCAATTACAGCTGCAAGTCTCTTGGGGTATGTTTCTATAAGCTTGGCACATCTAGCCACTGGGAGTTTTGCCTATTCTTCAGGGCAAAACTGCTCCAGCTCCTTCAAGTTGGATGGGTTCCACTGGTGTATAGCAATCTTTAAGTCATACCACAGATTCTCAATTGGATTGAGGTCTGGGCTTTGACTAGTCCATTCCTAGACATTTAAATGTTTCCCCTTAAACCACTCAAGTGTTGTTTTAGCAGTATGCTTAGGGTCATTGTCCTGCTGGAAGGGGAACCTCCTTCCCAGTCTCAAATCTCTGGAAGACTTAAACAGGTTTCCCTCAAGAATTTCCCTGTATTTAGCGCCATCCATCATTCTGACCAGTTTCCCAGTCCCTGCCAATGAAACATCCACAGCATGATGCTGCCACCACTCTGCTTCACTTTGGGGATGGTGTTCTCGGGGTGATGAAAGGTGTCGGGTTTGCGCCAGACTTAGCATTTTCCTTGATGGCCAAAAAGCAAAATTTTAGTCACATCTGACCGGAGTACCTTCTTCCATATGTTTGGGGAGTCTCTCACATGCCTTTTGGCGAACACCAAACGTGTTTGCTTATTTTTTCCTTTAGCCTTTTTTCTGGTCACTCTTCTGTAAAGCCCAGCTCTGTGGAGTGTATGGCTTAAAGTGGTCATATGCACAGACACTCAAATCTCTGCTGTGGAGCTTTTTAGCTCCTTCAGGGTTATCTTTGGTCACTTTGTTGCCTCTCTGGTTAATGCCCTCCTTGCCTGGTCTGTGAGTTTTGGTGGGCGGCCCTCTATTGGCAGATTTGTTGTGGTGCCATATTCTTTCCATTTTTTAATAGTGTATTTAATGGTGCTCTGTGGGATGTTCAAAGTTTCAGATATGTTTTTATAACCCAACCCTGATCTGTACTACTCCACAACTTTGTCCCTGACCTGTTTGGAGAGCTCCTTGGTATTCATGGTGCCCCTTGCTTAGTGGTGTTGCAGACTCTGGGGCCTTTCAGAACAGGTGTATATATATTGAGAGAATGTGACAGATCATTTGACACTTAGATTGCACACAGGTGGACAATATTTAACTAATTATGTGACTTCTGAAGGTAATTGGTTGCACCAGATCTTATTTAGGGGCTTCATAGCAAAGGGGGTGAATACATATACATGCACCACTTTTAAGTTTAATCTTTTTTTCTTTTTTTTTAAACAAGTTATTGCTTTAATTTCACTTCACCAATTTGGACTATTTTGTGTATGTCCATTACATGAAATCCAAATGAAAATCAATTTAAATTACAGGCTGTGATGCAACAAAATAGGAAAAACGCCAAGGGGGATGAATACTTTTGCAAGAAACTGTATATATGGGACTATCCAAATGAAGTGTGACCAAATTGTAAGTTGTATGCTTCTGCCAACTAGTACATTAAGATCACGGTAAACTCACCCCACCAACATCATCACTTTAACTACCACAACATACCTGCTGGATTGAGCTGTACTTCAGAGTGGGGTTGGGTGGTGAGGGTCTCCCTGGAGTGAATGCCATGTTTTCTCCTGAAAGCCATGTATGTATGTGCAGTTTGACTCAAATATCACAGGAAATGTCAATCCGTTCAACAGTGGGTTTGCTTTTTTCCCCCGGAGCTTTTGTTTCCCCCACCGTTGACGGAATCTGAAAGGTCTGTGCTCAGTGCTGTGCTCTGCATCAGGGGGCAGTCAGTCACTTCGGATTAGTCCACGGATGGCATGTCAAGGAGAACAGACCCTATGGGCCCTGGTTGAAAGTAGTGCACTATGTAGGGAAAAGGGTGCCATTTGAGACCCAGACATAGGGCCCACAGCAAAGGAGGAGACTTCATTCTTGATGCACTTTCTTTGACTCAGGCCTTGAGCTGAAGAGAAATAACCACATCCTGGTCAACAGAGGAACATATTTTGAATGTATAGAGAAATAGACTCACACATTCATGCTCCAAATGATAGTTCCAACACGTTTTAACTCTGCTGAATCAAGGGCATCAATTCTACATTCTTTTGGAGAGATTGGAAACCCAAATTGGTCTACACGGACAAGTTCTGGCCTGGTTTAGATCTCATCAGTTTGTCTCTGTGAATGGTTTGTCCTCTGACAAATCAACTGTAAATTTCGGTGTTCCTCAAGGTTCCGTTTTAGAACCACTATTGTTTTCACTATATATTTGAACTCTTGGGGATGCCATTCGAAAACATAATGTTAACTTTCACTGCTATGCGGAAGACACACAGCTGTACATTTCAATGAAACATGGTGAAGCCCCAAAATTGTCCTCGCTAGAAGTCTGTGTTTCAGACATATGGAAGTGGATGGCTGCAAACTTTCTACTTTTAAACTTGGACAAAACAGAGATGCCTGTTCTAGGTCCCAAGAAAAGAGATCTTCTGTTGAATCTGACAATTAATCTTGATGGTTGTACAGTCGTATCAAATAAAGCTGTGAAGGACCTCAGCGTTACTCTGGACCCTGATCTCTCTTTTGACGAACATATCAAGACTGTTTCAAGGACTGCTTTTTTCCATCTACATGACATTGCAAAAATCAGAAACTTTCTGTCCAAAAATGATGCAGAAAAATGAATCCATGGTTTTGGTACTTGTTGGATTTATTATGGATAAATGAATAAACAATATCCCCATTTTAAATAGAATTGTGTCTAGGTAAACTTATACTCTGTATGTTTGATAGACAATATGAGTTCATAAGAAGAAATTGTGTGACAGGACAAGGAGGAATAGAATGTTAATGAACACCATTTCCAACTGGGCAGGAACAAATGGGTTGTGGACTGTGTAAACACATAAGGTCGTTAGCCTATGGTTGACCCAACCTGAAACTTAGCTCTGGGGTTTTTAGATTAGGCAGTGAGTGCATTCCTAGGGTTTCTGTTAATTAAACCTGTCAGTTCAGTGGTGATCGATAATGTTGAGGGGTCAAAAGTTATCTGGGAGTGTGTTAGTAAGTTAGAATGAACTCTTCACCTTACTTTGTCCTGTCGGGAGAGGGGGGGGTTCGTTTAAGACAGTGAAATGACGTCATTATCTGTATTTAAACTGAGGCATGTGTTTTGAGTGGTAGCGCGCTCCGAGAATAAATTCTATTACCTATTATTTAAAGACTGGTCTGCGTCTATTTTATGCAAACAAGAAATCTTACAAATTGTCATAAAATAGATGAAGGGCTTTCAATTGATGAAAGCACATTGGCATAATTAAATTATACTAACAGTACTTCTAGGTTAGACTACTGCAATGCTCTACTGTCCGGCTACCCAGATAAAGCACCAAATAAACTTCAGTTAGTGCTAAATACGGCTGCTAGAATCCTGACTAGAACCCCCAAAAATGTATCATATTACTCCAGTGCTAGCCTCCCTACACTGGCTTCCTGTCCAGGCAAGGGCTGATTTCAAGGTTTTACTGCTAACCTACAATGCATTACATGGGCTTGCTCCTACCTATCGTTCCGATTTGGTCCTGCTGTACATACCTACATGTATGCTACGGTCACAAGACGCAGGCCTCCTAATTGTCCCTAGAATTTCTAAGCAAACAGCTGGAGGCAGGGCTTTCTCCTATAGAGCTCATTTTTTATGGAATGGTCTGCCTACCCATGTGAGAGACGGAAACTCGGTCTCAACCTTTAAGTCTTTACTGAAGACTCATCTCTTCAGTGGGTCATATGATTGAGTGTAGTCTGGCCCAGGAATGTGAAGGTGAACGGAAAGGCTCTGGAGCAACGAACTACCCTTGCTGTCGCTGCATGGCCGGTTCCCCTCTTTCCACTGGGATTCTCTGCCTCTAACCCTATTACAGTGGCTGAGTAACTGGCTTACTTTTACTCTTTCATGCCGTCCCTAGGAGGGGTGCGTCACTTGAGTGGGTTGTATCACTGATGTGAACTTCCTGTCTGGGTTGGCGCCCCCCCCTTGGTTGTGCAGTGGCGGAGATCTTGCTGGTGGTTGAAGATATCCCTCTAGTGGTGTGGGGGCTGTGCTTTGGCAAAGTGGGTGGGGTTATATCCTTCCTGTTTGGCCCTGTCCGGGGGTATCATCGGATGGGGCCACAGTGTCTCCTGATCCCTCCTGTCTCAGCCTCCAGTATTTATGCTGCAGTAGTTTGTGTCAGGGGGCTAGTGTCAGTTTGTTATATCTGGAGTACTTCTCCTGTCTTTTCCGTTGTCCTGTGTGAATTTAAGTATGCTCTCTCTAATTCTCTATTTCTCTTTCCTTTCTCTCTCTTGGAGGACCTCAGCCCTAGGACCATGCCTCGGGACTACCTGGCATGATGACTCCTTGCTGTCTCCAGTCCACCTGGCCGTGCTGCTGCTCCAGTTTCAACTGTTCCGCCTGCGGCTATGGAATTCTGACCTGTTCACGGGACGTGCTACCTGTCCCAGACCTATTATGTGACCATGCTGGTCATTTATGAACATTTGAACATCTTGGCCATGTTCTGTTATAATCTTCACCCAGGACAGCCAGAAGAGGACTGGCCACCCCTCAAAGCCTGGTTCCTCTCTCGGTTTCCTCCTAGGTTTTGGCCTTTCTCTGGAGTTTTTCCTAGTCAACGTGCTTCAACACCTGCATTGCTTGCTGTTTGGGATTTTAGGCTGGGTTTATGTACAGCACTTTGAGATATCAGCTGATGTACGAAGGGCTATATAAATAGATTTGATTTGATAAATCTGCAATATTGAATTGTTAACAAAGAGGGCAGGCTTTGAAATCCTGAAAACAAAACTTCCTTTCAATATCCAATGATTCATGAGGGTCATGTTTTGAAGAGACCTAGACTCTTAGAAAAAAGGTGTCATCTAGAACCTAAAAGGGTTCTTCGGTTGTCCCCATAGGATAACCCTTTGAAGAACCCTTTTTGGTTCCTTGTAGAACCCTTTTGGTTCCAGGCAGAACCATTTTGGGTTCCATGTAGAATCCTTTCCACAGAGGGTTCTACATGGAACCCAAATGAGTTCTACCTTGAACCAAAAATAGTTCTCTATCATGACAGGCAAAAACCCTTTTGGAACAATTTCTTTCTAAGAGTGTAAACAGAGAATTATTGTCAGTTGGTCCCCATTTTAGTTAACTGAGAAGCCCTAAAGAAAAGCTGAGATACAATCAGATTAGAAAAAAACAGACATCCCACCTTTGTGCCTCTTTGACTTTTTGAAGTTTGGGAATCAATGCACTAGTGGAGTTGAGTTGGGAAAGCCAAACGCGACTGACTCATTCATACAATTTTCGAACAAAGAAAGTGCTAGACTTTCCTTGCCAGCTCTTCCTCTGCTGCCTCGTTGAATGCTTCACCTTTGTAGCATAAGCAACAATATGTGTGTCCAGAATATGTGCCATAAATTAAGGTTGACAGGACAAAGCTGGGATTTTGCCCTTGCACTACAAAAGGGTATTATTGTGCTGTGAGTGTGGGTGGGGGGAGAAAAAAGCGAAGTCATCTGCATCAGGGTATTGAGGAAAGCCTCTGCCATGCAGTCTGAGCCTTCTCTGTGTCTGGATCCAAGTCTGCTACTGCAGATAGACTTGTTCCAGCTCATGGCCCG